>NC_056734.1:543387037-543468139 GCF_019279795.1 Protopterus annectens
ATATATATATATATATATATATATATATATATATATATATATATATATATATATATATGTATATATATATAAGATAAGGGTTGTGTATGTGGTGAGATCGGACGTGCAGGTTTTTCTTATAACAGAAACTGGGCGAGTCCCCTAGGGTCTTGCTTAGATCTGTGTTGCTTGTGATAATGCCCCAGTATTTAGAGGTGGTATCTAATTGCTGTGCTGTCACTGCTAATGGGGATTGGGAAATGTGGCCTGGGGTTGCTGCATCTTTCACAGTTTCCACAAACCGATAGGTGGGGATGGGTCTGTGTCAGATGTGCCTGTGTTCTGTTACCTCCCTAGTAGCTGTGCTGATAAGCTGCGGGGGGTAGTTCCTTTCTGTAAGTAGTTGGGACAGTGTCCTGCTTTGGTGCAGGAATTCCTGGTCATTGCTTACCAGGCAGTTCAGGCAGACAAATTGGCCCTTGATGATGATCCTTTTCATGAAGCCAGGGTGCTGACTTCTATAGTCCAGGAGGTTTTTCCTATGGGTGGGTTTTCTGTATAGAGTGGACAAGAATATATTGTTCCTTGTGTCCAGAGACAGTGATATGTCAAGGAAATTCACATTTCTTCCTATGTGCGAGATATTGAAGGACAGGAAGTTTGTGCTGGCTCTGATTTCTGTCAGGAAGAGTCCTAGTTCCTCATGGGTGCCCTTCCAAAGGAAGCACATATCGTCAATATAGCATTTGTAGAGTGCTACATTGTGGAATCTCCTGAGTTTGGTCAGGGAATCTGTTTCCCATGAGCTTAATACTAGGTTTGCATAGGAGGCAGCCATTTTAGCTCCCATGGCTTTGCCTCTCAGTTGTTGGTATATTTGGTATTCAAAGGCGAAGAAGGTGTTGTTCAACACTATTTTGAGCAGGCTGGTAAGTACGTCTACTCTGGTGGGATTGTAGTTCCTGTGTGTGGTAAGGTATTTTCTGACCATTTCAGTACCTTCAGAGTGAGGGATGCTGGGGTAGGGAGCCTCTATATCCAGCATTACGAATGTCAGGCTCTGATTGTCATTGAGTTTCTGGTACTGGTGGATTTCTTGTAGAAATGCCGAGGAGTCCTTCAGATAGAATTCTATACTTTGGACTATTGGATTAAAATGATAGTCCAGTAGTTCAGAGATGTAGTCAGTCTTTGTCCTCTTAGAGGACACTGTATGTCTCATGGGGGGGGGGGGGTTATGTTTGGCATTTGTGAATCTTGGGTATGCTGAACAGAACTCCTATGGTCGGGGAATCAACTGACATGAATTAAAATTCTTCCTCTGAGGTTTTGTTGTCTGCTAGCAGTTTTGTCAGTTGGTTGTCTGTGGTTCTGAAGTTATTCATTACCATGGGTTTTGGGACTGGGTGGTAGCAAGTGCTGTTGAATAATATCTCTAGCATCTTGCTTATGTATTTCGGTCTGTCCATTATGACGACTCCTGCACCTTTGCCCGCTTTCCTGATGACCAGCTGGTTGTTTCGTGAAAGGGAGGTGAGGACCTCCATTTCGCCTTTGCTAAGTTGTTGTACCTTTGCTTGGTCTTGCAGTCTAATAAACCCCTTAACTCGTTTTCGCACACTTTGGAGAATGTGCTAAGGCTGGGGTTTAAAATAGGGTTCCAAATAGTTTTCCTTTTAAGTATTTTTGGCCCTTCTGTTCTGGTATTGCTCTCGAGTGAGTCCTGGCTGCCTGTGGGATTGTCTAGTGCCTCTGGGATCACGTTGGAGGCTTTGTGGGCTCTGCTTAGTGGCGGTCAGGCGTACTGAGGGCGAACCTGGTATTGGTATGGGGTCTTGATCTGCTTTTGCTAGTGTGTGGCTGCTCCTGGCGACCCCTGTGGTTACAACTCCTGTCTTGAGATTGTTGTCCGGTAACCAAAGTTTCTGGGTGGGGGTCCCTGTTATGGACAGCTGTGTAACCTGTCTGTATTGAGCTGTCTGGCTGGATTGTTCTACAAACCTCTCTATATTGTAATCAGAGGTAGCGGTACCTTTTCTGTTGTTGTTGGGTTTGTTAGCTGCTGCCATAACATGCGTAGTGCTACTCACGTTGGCTCTAATGGGGGTGCTACATCTATTGGTGTGCTCTGCCACGTGGTAAGTCGTCTCTGACCCATGTGTTGGTTAGACACATTGGTTACCTGTGTGGTTGCGAGACTACTGCTATATGCGTGCAGGTGCTGAATTGCTGCGAAGCTTGTATTCCTGCCTCTATATGTTACATCATTTGTTTCAGTGGAAAGACTGCATAGGCAATACTGTTGGTGTAAGCAGTACTATTATTTGCACAGTCTGTTATCTGCATTTGTTTCTGTAAAATTGCCACCTAAGATGCAATCGCTTGACTGGTTATTAAACAATTCATAATGTTTATCATAGCTGTCTCTTAACAAGGATTCATCAAATAAAATCATTGTTTCGGTGTTGCTGCTATTGCTAGCATTATTACGAGCATTCTTGTAAGATCTAACTGTGTAATTATTACTGACTTTATTGCAGTGATATACTGCATTTAAACGAATTGAGTAATTTAAAACATTTGAAAGGTTTGAAACATTTGAGTCATCTTGCCGTGGGTGCATAGCCATATTGCACTGATGGGTATCAGTGCATACTTCAGGGAAACCGGAATCAAATGGCAAATTGTTTGTTAAATTAATGTTATTGTTGTCTCTAGGAGCGAGTGCGCTGGGCACTACTGTGGTTACAGTACCTGTTCTGCTATGTGTGTCTGTGGCGGTTGCTGCTGCTGCTGTTGTTAGTTGGTTGTTTACTCCTGTGGTTTGCAGACTTATCTCATGGTTGTAGGTGTCTTCTTCGAGTAGCAGCATGTTATTGGCCTTGTTTTTGGAATGGCAGATGTGCCGTAGGTTTAACTTGCGGCAGTATAATTTTAGGTCTGATATTACCTCTCTTCTGTTTGTCCTCTGTGATGGGATGAAATTAAGACCTTTGTTATGGAGGGCTCCTGTTGCTGCTTCCAGTGGGAACCCTGAGAGGTTGTATACCGCTTGTACAGCAGTTTCTGCCTTGCTTAGTAGGGTTGATTCCTTGTTGCCCTTGTTGATCTGGTTGTCGCTGATCTGTAGTTTGGCCTCCCCCTGCCTCTTCCTCTGCCCCTTTGGAATCCCCTCACATTGTTCGGGTTGCTTTGGGCATAGTGTCTAGCCTGTCCTAAAACAATGCTGCTCATTAGCAGGCCTTGGAGGTGCTGGGGGGTTTTGGTCGAGTTGTTGCGCTGGTCCTTGTCCTGCCTGTGGTTGGAGTGGTCTCCCCGGATCCCTGTGTTATAGCACCTGCAGTCCGTCGATTAGATGTTAGCTACATCCTCTGTGACTGTTGGGGTCCCCTTAGTAGGTAAGGGAAAGACTCTTTGTCAATCGTGGGAGAGGATACAGGGAAGATTTCCCTGTTTTTTCAGAGTGTTTTCCCCATCTCAGGAGAAGCTGCTTCCGTATTGTTGGTCCCATTTTTTGTTTTAAAAAGAAGCAGAAAGCTAAATATGTATGTAGTCCTCAAATTTCCTTAGGTGTAGTGTACTTGGTCTGGCTCAGGATTTTATTCATACTATTGATCTTTCATACAAGGTATTTTCTGGTAAACGAAAGAGGGATACCTCTCTTCGTGAAGAAATTTAAGATTCTAAATCAGAGCATAAAGATGGAGGCAGGTAAAGGGTTTTTTCCTCAGATCTCTGATTCGGACTTTGAGAAGAGCTCAGTTTCTGATGATGTTCCCTGTGGGAGGTTCTCTTTTTCTGAGACTATTTACAGAATGTTCCAGTGTTTTCAATGTGAGAACACTCCAGTACCTCGGAAAATACTGTGAGGTATTACAAGAGGAATTTTCAGAACCTTTACCCATTCCTTGAGTTTCTTCAGCTTTGGAGGATGTGTGTTTCACTGCTTGAAGTTTTCTTTGTCCAGCTACCCCTTAAAAGGAAGTTAGGATATGTAAAGTTCCTCCATCGTTTAAGCCTTCATACAACTCTTCCCAACTTTGATCCAGTAGCTATAACTGTAGGTAATCCTACTGCTGCTGAACATTTATCTTGACTCCAACTCCAACTCTGACCAGGATGGGAAGATTATTGATAAGTATGGGGAAGGAAGTGTGTACTTCTGCAGGTTTTTACAGAATTTGAATTGCCCGGCTCATATGTTAAAAGTGTATTCTCTTTGTGAAAGTATGAAGAATGTTTTCTCTGTAGTTTCTTCTTGTGAGGAAAAAAAGTCTGCTTTAAATTTTGTTTCTTCAGTTGTAGAAGTCCCTGCTCAGGTGATATCATCTTCCAGGACTATGGCCTGTGGTACTGCTTTGAGGGCTTTGTTCTCAGAACCTTCCAGGTGATAAAAATGAGTTTTTATACTCTCCCATCGATAATGATTTAATTTTTGGATCCTCTGCTGCATTTCTGATAATTGATAAAGAATCCCAGAGATTTCAGCCCTGCTTTTCCAAATTTCTACGAGTTTCTGTAACCCCTCATCTAATTTTGGCAAAAAAAAAAACATAAACGTCTTAACAAACTGCAGGTAAACAGACATTTAAGAAAGAATTGCAAGGGGGTTCCAAAAAGAATTCAAGAACCTTCCAAAACCAAATTGGTCCAAAATGTCAGAATGGATCTTGGCCCCCTTCAACCCTGGCAGCCTCCTTTCCCTTCCAGAAAGTCTGAATTCCACTTTTCTCTTTGGCAGCAGGCAGTTTCAGAGAAATTGGTCCTTAAAATCATCCGTCAATGTTAGTGGCAGTAGGATGAAATTCCTTCTTTCCAGGCAGTCATTCCTTATGATCCAGACAGACTCTCTTATTTCCACTTGTCCATCATATGCTGTCCCAGTGAGTGATGGAATGAGTTCCTCCTTCCCAGCTGGGGGAAGATTTTTATTACAGGGTGCTTTTACTCCCATAGAAAGAAAACATTTGGAGACCATTTCTGGATATTTCTTCCTAAACCTGTTTGTTATAATCCCCAAGTTTAAAATTATGTAATTTCAGAACATGTCACCTTTTCTTCCTCATTCAAGTTTCATGGTAACACTAGATTTAAAGGATGCTTATATCCATATTAATGCAGACTTCAGATATTTCTTATGATTTTGTATGTCTGGATCATTTTAGTTCTCTGCCTTGCCATTTGCACTATCCACTGCACCAAGAGCAGTCATAACGTTTCTAGTTATACTTCATTGCAGTCTGCAGGATGTCCGCATTTTCCATATTTAGACAACTTGTTCATCTTCGCAGAGTCTCTCTAAAAGTGTCAGGAATCTTTCACTTGGGTGAGAGTTCACTTACACAACCTGGTATTCCTAGAGAACATTCTGAAGTCTATTTTGACTCTTACACAGGATTGTGTTCCTGGGTTGTCAGCTAAACATCTCAGTTAAAAGAACTTTTCTTTCACAGTAAAAAATAGATCTACGCATAGATGTATTTTTAAGGTTTTCCAGTTAGACTTTTGTCACTGTGAGGAATAACTCGGGACTTTGTGTCTCATGTCATGTTTGATTCTCCCTTGAAAAGGATACAGTGGTTTCTGAACAAGTCTTTTTGGTCCCAGAACTAGCATCCTTTGTCTTTTCAAATCCCAGTGCTAGAAGTTGTCAGAAGAGAAATCACTTGCTAGAGATGCAGAGAACTATAAATCCAGTCTCCACTTCTCCCTCCCTGTTCTAGAGCAATTGGTCACTACAGACTTTGCTTGAGGATCAGTTTTAGGAGGGATAAAATTGCAAAGTATGTGGGACATCAAAGATGCGCAAGCATATAAATGATTTTTGGCCTGATCAAGGCACTCATCTCTGAACCATTTTTGGTCCCCAGGATAAGTGGTTACAGACAGTGCCATAGTCATGTTTTACATGAGCATGCAAGAGGGAACCAGGTCATACTCCCTTTGCATACTAGCCATTTTAGCTTGGGATATAGCCACAAAGCACAGTCTCACTCTTCAGGCATTCTGTCAGAATAAAATCGTGTGGTAGACAAGCTGAACAGGACCAGGGCAGGCCCTCAGAAATGTAAATTAAGTCAGGGTGTCTTCCAGGAATTGATCCATCTTTGGGGAGTTCCTCAAGTAGACCTCTTTGCCTCCTCTCTGAACAATCACCTGGCAGTGTTCTGTTCCAAGATGGGCTGGAAGACAGATGACTTTCCTTTTTCTTGGACAGGAATGCTCCTGTGTGCTTTTCAACCCTTTCCTGTGAAATCTTGGATATTTCTGAAGGTTCAGAATTGATTTCCCAAGATCATTGTGTTGACTCCCTTCTAGCCCAGGCAACAGTCATTCTTCCTTCTTCTGGAAATGGCCAAGGGAAATTACCACAAGCTTCCTAATATATGGTATCTACTCACATAAGAACAGGAATGTTTGATCCACCCTGATCCCAGTCAACCTCAACTGACTCACTACCTGGATGATAGGATCTTAATCCCCTTTTAGCACCGGTTTAATGAGCACATGCAACAGATATTACTGGAGGAATGAAAGCCTGCTACTAGAAAATCATTTGTTAGCAAATGGGAAAGATTATTGTCATATGCTTGTTTTTATATCTCTGCCCCTAATGGGAATATTTGTTGTTCTGTATAACTAAAATTGTACTGCCAGTGTAAACTTATGTTTATTTTTAATGTAGCGCTTTTCTCCCCGGCCGTCCACTGGAAAAGGATATTTTGTCCAGATGGACTTTCCTGGTAAACAAATGTAAAATAAATAAAATATTTGGTGCTAACGTCACAAACAGCACCCATTCAGGGCAAGTTCTCTGGTTTTACAGTATTTGTGAGTTACTGTCTTATTTCCTTTCTTACTCCTCTGTCAAGATTCATTTATCGGACATTTTAGCCTGTATGCTTATGGCTCCTCCTCTTTCAATGCATTCTCATATCAACATGTTTTTAAGGGGTTTCGTGTAAGAAGCCTCCATGAAAGACGGTGGCCACTCCATGGGATCTTAATTTTGTGTTAAAGAATCTAACACTTGATCCATTTGAAACAGCTGTTTTGGCTGACTTGGAAGACAGGTTTACTGATTGCTCTAACCTCTCTGAGAAGAGTGTCTGAGTTACAGACTGTCATGGTGAATCAGTTCTATCTCATTTTCCATGGAGACAGGATTTCTTTGAAAACTAGTCCTCCTTTTATGCCTAAAGTGGCATCATAGTTTACTTTAAGCCAAACTGTCCATCTTTTCTTTTTCTTTCCTGAAGTCAAACACGAGGGAGAAGGGATAACTTCACACCTTGAATATCCACAGGTACTTTCTTGACAGAAGTCTTTCAGATCTTTAGATCAGTTGTTCATTTCTTGTGAATGTAAGATGAAGGGACAGCCTTTGTCCAAACTTAGTATTTCCAGATAGTTGTCTGAATATTACCTTCTGTTATACTTGCCACAGCAAAACTGTTCCAGGCAAGGTCAAAGCCCACTCTACCAGGACCTTGGCTTCATCTGTGGCTTTTTGGAAAGGGTTGGATGCTAGAAGTATTGTAGTAGCTGCTACTTGTTCTTCTATATGCACATTTACAAAGCCCTATAAGCTTGATTCCTTATCTATGTCTAGATCAGGTTTTGCACTGAGCTTTCTCCAGGGTCTCATGAACTCTTCTTCTTCCACATTGTAACTGTAATAAGCTAGGGTAATTACCCATATAGCTAAGGCCAGTGCAACAGTGATCATAACAGTGCATGTTCAAATAGTTAGTGCTGCTGTAGCCACTCCCTCCCATCCATTTCCCCCTTTTTTGTGTTGTGTTGTTTATGGCAGTTTGTGGTTATTTATTTTTTTGTTTTTCTAGCATTTTCCTTTCAGAGCTCAGCCTCCTTGTCTCTTTTGCCAGTAAAGTTCTGAAAGGCTTGGCACCCAAACTTCTCTTTTAGTTAGCTCATCTCAAACTGCCAAACTGTTTAGGTGCATGAAAGGTGCCTTGAAGCCATGAAATCTAGTTGGCTGTTCTATCCTTGGTAGGATATAACCCATATACATACATATACACAAGACTACTGCAGCAGTTATCATTCAAACATCTACTGTTATGGTTAAGTTTGCTTACCCAAGTGTACTTTTGTACCATCTGCTGCAGAGGTTATCAGAAAGTGTACTGAGAGAGGTAAGCTGATTCAGGAAAAATCTCAGATTTTCAGTCCTCCTCCTCTACTTTTCCAAGGGATTTTTTGCTCTTCCACCCATTTCTTAAGGAGTAGAGTAGACTTTGCTAGGGGCTGTTCTCAAGGGGCTCCTGGACTATTCCCCTTCCACTTTCCACCTCCCGATTGTGAGAGGGTTGTGTTTTCACATCTGAATTTATAAACTCATTGTCTTTATATAGGTGGTTACTAGATGACATCATTATTTTTTGGAGGAATAGCAGAGGGGGATTAGACCAGTTTTTATATTTTAGCAATAGTTCCACCGAATTTTTGAGATTCCCATTGGAAGTAAATTTTGATTGTGTTAATTTTTTGGATGGTCTGTATTAAGAAAAACAAAGTGGCTCAAAGATTTGAGTCGGCACTTTGTAGAAACCCCACTTATTCCAATTCCCTTTTGCAGTTTGACAGCTGGCACCCCCTTCATCTAAAGAAGGCATTAGTTAAGGGCCAATGCGTTTGATTGGCCCGAATTGTCAGAGATGATGTATGTTTTAAGGATGAATGCAGTAAATTGTGGAAAATGTTTTCAAGAAGTACCCTAGTGAATTTATCTCACAGATTTTTGGGAAATGGAGAGAGAGAGATTTGAGGGGGTATATTTGCCTCTACTTGGGATAGTTAGTACCAGAAGGAAACCAACTATGACAAAGCCTCGTACTTCCATACAGTATACACTTTGACAGTATACGAGATATTATGTCCAAGAATTGGGTCATATTTGGGATAGATCAAGATTAAAAAAGTGGGAGAAAAAATAATAATTTACCAGAAAGATGTCTGTTTTAAATCTATGATGGAAAGAATACCAAATGACAATAGAGGAGAGAATTACTAAATGTGTGGGGGCTGTTCCCAGTGTAGGAATATTCTAGAAGCCTCTGAGGTTGGTGGATTTGGAACAATAAAATTGAAAAGGAAATACTGTTGTGATAGTAAATGAGTGATTTATATGGCAAAAATGCCAGCAGTGTAAAGGACTTTATATTGGAAAAACCCCTTAGGCAGTTTAAGAACAGAATTTATCAACACTTATATGACATTGGCAAAAAAAGATGAACAGTAATGCTCTGTATAAGCATATAAAAAGTTTTTCATCACATTCTTTTAATTTTATTGTTATTGACAGTATTGTTATGGGACCTAGGGGTGGACCATTTAAGTTGTACCTTGAGTATAAAGAGCTAAGATAGCAGTTAAGATGTAATGCAGGGAATACCCTCTCTCTAAATGAATTTATTTCTATAGCAAGTTATTTGAAACTGAAGTCAATGTTTTCTTTTGAAATTGTATTAAAATTCATTTATTGTTGACTGTAATTGTTTTTTTAATGCTTAAAAAATGTTTCATTTTAAACGAATGAGGGATTGGTTAGGAACATTAGGTGCTGTTGTGGGGGGGGGGGGTTAAAAGCTAATTAGTTTCAATGTACTAAGCTGTGGTGGTACAGTGGTAGCATTGTTGCCTCACAGCTAGAGGTTCTCCTGTTTGATTCTCGGCTGGAGTGCCTTCTGTGTGGAGTCTGCATGCCCTCCCCGCAGTCGAGTGGCCTCCGAAAGACATGAGTGAATGGGCGTGCCTTCGCTGAAGTTTTGGCGTCGGGCTGGAACTCGGCACCATAAAAATGTACTGTCAATCATTAGCGGACCAGAGTTCTGCTGTGGTGACCCCTAACTGGGAAAGAGCCGAAAAGACAAGTTTCAATGATAGTACTATTCAGATGGGTTTTACATTGTATAAAAAGCTGGCACTTTTTCCTTTTGTTATTCTGAAGAAGTCCATCAAAAGAGGGATGAAAGCTCTAATGTGTGATGTTAAGTTGTCTATCTCGCCTTCGTTTCTTGCTTGTTGGGATTGGAGCTGACCCTTGGCTCTGACTCTGCCATCTTCTGTAGCTCGAGAGCTGTTTACTGGCTCAAGGCTACCCCTTATCCCATAATGCCTAGCGCTAGCTACCCAGATCTTGTTTGCCGCTTCAGCTGCGAGGTTCGTTGTTACTGGTATAGGCTCGTTTAAGTTTATCATAATACTTTTCCAGCAAATTAGGGTTCCTGTTTTTGATAGTTTAGAGTTTTTCGACAGTCGTTCATTAGTTTGTTGTAGTTTTAGTGTTATTGTAACTTTCCCTTAGAACTTGTTTAAATTAGAGAGTTCTTCCCCCCCCCCCCCTTTTTTCTTTTATCTCTACTTATAAGTAGCGTTTTTAGTTTAAGCCTTTCTCTTTTACTTCTTAGGTAGCCATTTAAGTTAGAGGATTCCTAGTTAAAAAAAAAAAAAAACTTCTTGACTGTAGTTATCGTGTTTTTGGTTAGGTTACTGTCTGTAGTTTTTTGCTGTTAGGGCCTTTGGCAAAAAACTTTTCAGTGTAAGGTAGCATTTCTCTACTGGATATGTCTAAAGAATCCAAAGTATCTGGATGCAAGAAGTGTTACTCATGCTGTCAGAAAATGTCTCTGACAGATGGGCACACATCTTGTGTCTATTGCTTAGACGCAGTGCACCTGCAGGACTCTTGTTCTGTATGCCACGCATTCAGCCCAAGGGGTCTGCAGGAGCACAAAAATAAGCCTATCTTAAGTAGTCTTGTTAAGCCCCAGGATTCACCGGCCAAGGCTCAACCAGTGAAATCTCCTAAACCGACCAAATCGTCTGCTCCCAGCTCGGAGCCGTCATTGGCCCAAGCATTACCTACTACTTCGGTTCTGGCTGGAACTGAGGAGGCTGCCTCCCAGTCGGCTCCACCAGTATCTTCGGAGCTGTCTCGGACCCATAAGAGACCGAGGTCCCCTTCTCTAGAGTCTATACATTTGGCTCCTCGGTCTCCCCTGTTGCAGAGTGACCGCAGTCACAGATCCTCCCACTCCTTTCGGTCCTCTAGACTCTCTGATCACGACGTGGAGAGAGTGGTCAGTAGGTAGTTGAAGTCGCAGGCACTGGCCAAAATGTTATCCAGCCCTCCTCAACAGGTGTCTGCTCCGTCCGCTTCCATCGATGTTCCTCCTCCGACTCCTTTGAGCTCGGAGCCGGAGTTTGTTGGGGTTCGAATCGTGGAACTGTCGGCACCGATAGTTCCTTCATCTGGTCCGATCCCCTCAATGGTGCCTTCTTTTGAGGGATCTGGGCGCCGGCACTCCCTCGTCTGCTCCGAGGGGGCGAGTGGCATCGGACCCTTGTCCGACCCAGTTATCCCTCTCGGAGCTTCAGCGCAGGTGAGCTTGGCTCCTACATCGGCCTCGGAGCCGTCCCCCTCGGTGCGGAAGAGGATTCCAGTTTCCTCTGAACCGATGCCTTCTTTGCATGTGGCAGGGATGCCTTCGATGTCATGAGGAGTGTACTGGCCCCTGAGTCAGCATCATGTTCGATCCCACTGGTTCCGTCCCCTGTTGTGCCTGTGTCAACCTCTGTCCCTCCTCCAGACCCCAAGCGTGGGGAGCCGACGCGCCAGAGAACCCCACTGGGTGTTTCCTCTTCTTCCGAAGCCTCCCCTGATCATTCAGAGGATGCCCCTCGGAAGAGGAAGTGCAAGAGGAAGCACATTGACTCCCCTGAGTCTGTCACTTCAGATATGGATTTGGGTAAATCAGAAGGGTTCCCGGGATTCCCCTCTGAAGAGGTTTCCTTTTCGGACATCCTGGAAATGCTTAGGCAGAGGGGGGGAACTGGACTCCCCTTGACCCTACTGACGATGAATCCGTATTCCTGGATGCGTTCGGTTCCCGCCCTTCCACCTCCTGGGTGTCTCCGCCCTTCGATCCACTAATGTCAGTGGTGGCTCGAAGGGCCTGGTCAGCACCGGATACAGTGGAACCAACCCCGAGGAGGCCTGGCAAGTTTGTCACTGCACCCCCTGATGAACAGTTCCTTATCAAGGGTGTTCCCGTGGATGCCATGGTAGTAGCAGCGGCCAGTAAAAAGGAGTTAGCGGAAACTTCTTCCTCTGTCCATCCTCCTAACAAGGAGTCTGGGACCATGGATAGATATGGGAAGCGTATGTTTGCTTCAGCGACCTTTTCCATGAGGTCACTGAATTACTTATGCCATTTTACCAGGCTTCAGAGGGATCTCATGAAAGAGCTTGGAGATACCCTCCAGGATCCATCAGCTGAAGGGGCTCAAGCTGAAGTGACGACCCTTAATTCGGTAGTTAACTCCTCCATGAGGCTCATTTCCTATGCAGCCGATGGAGCGAGTAGAGCCGCAGGTACAGGCGTGGCCTTAGGAGACACGCATGGATGCAGCTATGTAATTTTGCGGAGACCTTTAGAGCGTCATTCACCAACACTCCCTTTGATGGTTCATTTCTCTTTGGACCACAGGTGAAGGACACTCTTACTAGGTGTGAACAGGAAGGCAGGACTCTCTCTGCCGTGGGAATCCATTTTTCCACTCCTTCCAGACCATATCCTAAAGGTCAGAAGAGTTGAAAAATGTGGTTTTGGAAATCCTAGGGAGCCTCGCCTGATACACACTGATTTTTCCTCCAGGGGCAGAGGAGGAAACAACAATAACAGACGCCGCCCTTGGGGCAGAGGGGGTCCGCAGAACCAGGGCAGCAGAGAATCCTTCTCTGACAAGCCCTTCCAGCATCCCTGAAGGGTTGCCCGGCTGCCCGCCTCTGGAGGCAGTCGGGGGAAGACTTTCACTGTATCCAAAAGCCTTGCAAGACATTACGCGAGACAAATGGGTACAATCAATCCTATCTGGAGGCTATGTAATTATCAAAGGAAAAAACTTCAAAGACCAATACACGTAAGGTTCAGTTAAGGCACTTTAATTTACTTGCAGCAAGGAGACAAAAACATGCAAATACAAGGATTTGTCTAACTACTAACAGGAAGTATGTTCATTCTTGTACTGTTTTACAAGACATGGCCTTCTAAGCTGACGTAATCAAACACAACTTTAAGCATTGTACTACAGCAGGTGTTACTTCAGATTTTCTGCTGACATGACTTGATTTGTGAGAAACTTTTCAGAAAAACAACCTGGCCTTGGTGACCAGTACTTCATTTACAAGCTTCTGTTGTACACTTACATTTCAAGGTACTCTTCTAATACAGATACAAGCAAATGCTGATTGCAGTTCATATTTTCAAGCAGGCTTTGTCCTAATTATCTGTTATTTCTACAGCTGTGTATGTTCTCATAGCCAGCGGAACTTCTTGTCTAAGTTTCATGCAAGCAGTATTGTTCTATTCCTTATTTTCCTAACGAAAGCAGAAATCATCTGCTTCTCAGTAAATTTCCAAGGCACAGGCAAGATTTAGCTGACAGTACAAGGTCAAAAAGCAACTGCAGTTTGAACAGATTTATGCAGTATGAAATAGAATAAATGTGTTAACGCTTTTAGGCTCTGAATGCACTAAGCATATTACTAATACACACATTAATAAATATTTTTCTAACATTTCCCCCCATTAATACTTTTATTCTACTTTCAAAATAAGCATAAACAGTTTGTTTTCTTCTCCTAACCTCTTCCACTCAGGATTTGCAGTTGAGAGTCATTCAGTTTAAACTTATGAAAGCATTTTCAGTCTTTTAACAGTTCTTCAAACTCAGTACTTTGATATAAGGTTTCAGAAACTGAAATGTCTGTTAGGTCATTAGCCAGTCTTTTCATGCAGGGGATACCACAACAAACACATACTCCCAGTAGGAGCATACCTACACAAATGGCAGTCAGAATGTTCATTAGGATGGTACCCCGCCCCCCCCAAACCATTTCTGGAAAAAGTCCATTCTTGGGTTTGGGTCTGATTTGGTCATGGCCGATACTTGCTGAATCACCTCAAGATGGTTGTCTGTCTCGTGTTTATGGTCAGGAATATACGAACAGCATTCTTCTTGGATTGAAGCGCACATACCACCTCTCGCCGCTAGGGTGAAGTCGAGAGCCATGCGGTTTTGGAGCATTACAGTTCTCATAGCATTCAGTTCATCAGTCACCAATTCCAGAGCAGAAAAAGTTGCGTTGCTCATTACTTTGAGAAGTTTTGACAGTTTTCTCAGCTCCCAGATCGGTTTCACTGCTCCATATGCTGGTAATATGCCTGCCCACGATATAACGCTATCACTCAAGTCCATGTGTGTCAGTCCTTTGCCTAGAGAGTGATGGTCTTTCCAACGTGCATCGATTTGTCCCACTGGATTTACAGGTTTCTTGACGACTTCTCAGACATTTCGAATTTTCCCATGAGGCAAAACTGCAGTGTGTCGTATGGCCGGAACCAGGTAACCCAAAAAACAACTGCCGGACCAATTCTTAGGTAACCATTTGTATGCCTTTCTGCCACACACACAATAACAATCCTCTACTTTAGTGGTAACTTTGCTATGAATATACACTCGCCCTGCATGAAGCATTTTTCTATCAATTATAGACAGCTGTTTATAAAGAACAGAATTATGTTTTACTTCAAGTGTTTTGTGCATCAATCCAAGAAATGAATCATAGTTTGTATTACAATAAAGATCTACTTTGTTACCTTTAGTGTAACATCTATAAGGAACAGTCACATTGCAATTGCTCCAACCCACCTGAACAGTATCATTTTTATAAAAACACACAGCTCCCTTTTGTGGAACAGACAAGTGCAATGCTATTTTATCTTGTGCTGTAATGGTTGAGGTATCATTAATCAAGTTCTCATTGACCCCTAGGGGGACTGTAGTCATTAATAACCCCCCGTATGCTGTCGGCAAAGCTGTGCAAATCCAGCAATTCGAAACATTGAAAGTCTCAGCATACACATATTTAATCGCCTGGTAAGTGTTAAAGTTTGGATGCCAGTTTGAGTAACGCTTCACGTTTATTCAGTTCAGTCTGTGTGGCTGGGAAAAGAAAAGGCCGCAGCAAAAAGATTATTGTCGCAAATAGTTAACAGGATGATTATGCAATACTTCTGAGGAAAGGGTTGTTCTGCATTCCTGTTTCTTCTGGACTCTTATCATTTTTACTCTTGGCATGTAACAAGATTTTTGTCTAGTTCAACGTCTTTAACTAATTTACAGTGCATCAGGTGGATCCAAGAGGCACGCTCCGCGATCTTGACTGCAGTGAGTGTTGACAAAAGTACTTGATATGGACCTTCCCACTTTGGAGATGCCTAATTTTTCTTTTTTGACCACCTTCAGCCAGATCCACGCTCCAGGGGGCACTGCCACTTCTGATGGTCTGGTTCATTCTTTATCTGAAACAGAATTTGACTGCAACAAATGTTTAGAATTTAATAACTTACACATATACTCTGCTAATGTACCATCAGCTTCCTGGTCTGCGGGCATGAGAGATTTCCACTGAGGTATCTAGTAAGCCCTTCCAAAGAGCTTTTCAAAAGGAGTCAATCCTTTTGCTTTTGGAATAGTTCTCATGCTCAACAGTGCCACGGGCAGACAGTACATCCAATTTCTCTGCGTTTCTGCTACTAATTTTCTTAGCTTGCTCTTTAAAATCCCATTATGCCTCTCTGCTAGCCCTGCTGATTGAGGGTGATACGCACAATGATTTTTTAGGGAAATGCAAAAATATTTACTTAACTGCTGTATGGTCTGTTTCACGAAGTGCGTGCCAATGTCATTGTAGATCCTTTCCGGAATGCCGAATCTAGGGATGATTTATTTGACAAGGACTTTAGCTACCATTGTAGCATCTGGATTTTTAGTCGGAAAGGCTTCCACCCATCTGGAAAACATATCTACAATGACAAAGACAATACTACTTATTTTCACATTTATTCAACTCTATGAAATCCATACAGATAGTATGAAACGGATACGGTGGTGTAGGGAAACTCCCTTGCTTGGGCTTTAACCCCCCTTGTGCATGATGTCTATTACAGGTGTGGCATAACGAACAGAATTTTTTAGAATAATTTGTGAATCCATACGTCGTGAACACTTGGTTCACCAGCTGTACCATCCCCCCTGTTGAGACATGGCACTGCCCATGGCTCAACAAAGCTGCATATCTAAACAAATTAGATGGCAATATCGGTTTCCCTTCTATAGAGATGTACAGCCCCTTTTCGAGAATTGCTCCTCGTTTTATCCATCTTTGTTTTTCAACTTTCGTAGTAAGTGTCTGCATTGTTTTTAACATTTCTAAGTCTAAAATCCTAAATTCCTCAAAAGAAATACTTCTGAAGCTGCCTGCTTTGCAGCTGTATCAGCTTTCGCATTACCTTTTGAAATCCTATCCTGTTGCTTAGTATGAGTTGTGCATTTACGAATAGCTACTTTCTGAGGTAACTGAATAGATTCTAAGAGATCTAAAATAAACTGTGCATGATTAATCGGTTTGCCAGTAGATGTTATCATTCCTCTATTTTTCCACTGTTGCGCAAAAACATGTACAGTAGAAATAGCGTACTGGCTGTCAGTAAAAATGTTCACACATTTACCTTTGCTAAGGTACATGCCCGTGTCAAGGCAATCAGTTCTGCTGCCTGTGCAGATAAACTGTGTGGCAAAGATTTTGCTTCTTTAATGTCTGTGTCAGAAACTACTGCATATCCTACTAGGTTCTGTCCTGCAGGACCCCTTTTGCATGAGCCATCCACGTAGTATGTCACCTCGGCATCATCCAAGGGAACATCCGTAAGATCTTTTCTAGGCAGTGTCTTTTGCTCAATCACCTGCAGGCAGCTGTGTGGTGTGCCATCTGCAGGGGTTGGGAGCAAGGTAGAAGGGTTCAAAGTCGTACATCGTTCAATTGCCATATGAGGTTGGCTCAACAATATAGTCATACAGGAAAGATGCCTAGCAGGGGAAAGATATGCTACCTTTTCTTGTAGTAAAATAATCACAACTGCATGAGGCACTCAATGGGAGAGGGTGGAACAACACTAATGAGGCCGAAGCCTGTACTGCCATTGCAGCTGCAACTACTGCTTGTACACAGTGAGGTAAAGAACGTGCCACTGGGTCCAGTTGTGATGAATAACAAGCAATAGGGCGTTGCTTGTCCCCATGCTGCTGTGTTAACACTGATGTCCTATAACCTTGCTTTTACAGTCTACAGTTTGGAAAAAACGTTTATGATAGTTTGGTAATCCCAAAACTAGTGAGGACGCTATTAACTGTTTCAGTTTGCAGAAGGCAGATTCTGCTTCTGGTATCCATTGTAACAAATCCTGTGCTGCCATAGGCTTTTTATAAATCAGGTTAGTCAGTGGTGCAGATTCCAAGGCATAGTTTGGAATCCAACTCCGACAAAAATTAGTCGTACCCAGGAAGGACATCATTTCCTTATTGGTAATGGGTTTTGGTGCTTGTAAAATCGCTATTTTTCTGTCCTCATCTAATGTTCTACCCTCCTTGTATATTACATATCCTAGGTATTTAACTTGTTTTTTTCCAAAGCTGCAGTTTATTTTTGTTTACTTTATGTCCTTCAGTGGCTAAAAATTGTAATAGCGCTATAGTGTCTTCTTTACAATCTTGCTGGGTGGGGGACACCAGCAGGATATCATCAACATAAAGCAAAATCTGACTACCTCTCGGTGGGGTAAACCCCGCCAAGTTGCTTGCCATTTCTTGTGAGAATATTGTTGGACTTTCACAATACCCCTGTGGTAGTCGCGTATATGTATACCTTTTCCCCTGAAATGTGAATGCAAACCAATGCTGGCTGTCGGGGTGTATCGGTATCGAGAAGAACACATTGCTGATGTCTACCACGGAAAAATATTTTTGTTGAGGTTTTAAGTCATTCAACAGTGTGTGTGGGTCTGGCACTGTAGGTGCCCTTGGTATTACTGCGTCATTTACAGCTTGTAAATCTTGGACCATACGCCACTCTCCATTCGCTTTCTTAACAGGAAATAAGGGTGTGTTACATGGTGAATCAGGATATTCCACCAGCACCCCTTCCTTAAGTAAAGCTGCAATAATAGGTTTGATTCCTACCTCTGCATCTTTTCTTAAGTGATACTGTCTTTTTTGTGGTCTAAATGCTGACTTTGGCGTAATAGTAACTGGTCCCGCTGTACGAATAAGTCCTACATCTGATTTTCCTGTTGACCAGAGAGTTTCTTGTATATTCTGTAAGGCATTCTCTTCCTCCTTCAATAGGAGTGCTGATCAGCTGTCCTTGCTAGACTGCAAGTGTACAGCTGGGCGGGTCTGAGTTATCCAATTCAACTTCTGCATTTGTATTACTTGTTCTGACAGTTCTAACTCTGTTTCTCCCATCTCGTGACTTTTTCTCCTAAGTCTACCGATTTTACATTTTTGTCCTTAGTTAAGCTAACGTGGTAATCGATTAGATTTATAAAGTGCAAAGAACCCCTGGGGCAATGAACAGCTGGCTACACTGTTCCCTTCTGTGTCCCAGTACAGATTAAGTAATACCAATCTGTTTGCACGATTTCTAAACAATTCTTGCTCATATTCCTTATCAGGTCCTGGTGTATTACAATAATACAGAGTACAGTGCAACAAATGCTGTTTATCAGTGTCAAGGGAGGGGAACTTGCTGATGGCTACGTTCATCAACTCCTCGGTCACCGCCCCTGGACCAGTCGTAACCAAGTCCTGGCTGTACCAATAAAACATTCCACCCTCCGATTGCACTGCAAAGGTATCAGTTTGTCGCTGTGCTTCCATACCCTGCATAGTCGGAACTACTGCTATACCAAATAGCTGCATAAGGTCTCTGCCCAAGAGGTTTACTGGGCATTTTGCAGATACAACAATTTTGCTTTTCTGGGTCAATCCTGAAACAGGATCAGTTATCACAATATTATGGGAGAGGGGCTTCCGATACAGCTGTCCATTAGCTGCTTTCACTAATATGTAATCAGGTGACTCTGAATTCTCTGGCAGTTTGGAGGGATGTACCAGGGTCCGTGATGCCCCTGAGTCGCACAAGAATCTGACTTCCTTCCCTTCTGCCAGGAGTGTGATTTCTGGTTTTGTGTCTGCTAAATAGAGCTCTAAGCTCAATAAAGCCAAATCCAATATTTCATTTTCTTCACTGTCCGTGACTTCTTGCACTTCCTCTATTTCTTCTGTCACATTCTCTACTCCCTCTTTCACATACTCATTTGTCCTTTCTCTGCTATCCCCTTCTAGTGATTCCTGACTACCATATAGTCAGTCCTCACCCTCCTTATCCTCCGTGGTTGCCTTCTTGTTTTTCTTGCAATCCCTTGCCAAGTGTCCTTTTTTACCGCATTTAAAACATTCACCCCTTTTCTTTCGCCCTTCAAAATCCTCTGATCGTTGATCAGATTGTTTGTTTCCCTGGGCATTTCTCTTGTCCTTTTTCCCGGACTGTACTACATATACTTCTGCTCCATCTTCTACAGAAAATACTTGGGCTTTCTTTTTTCTTTTTGCTATTAAAATGCCTTTCGGCATGTCTAGCATATTCAAGCAATGACTATAATCTGCTTGTATGATGATCTACCATGTGTTTTGTAATCAAACTGCTTATGGGTGCAATGTTGCCTTTCAAAAATGCATTCTTTAACTGTTGCTCGTATGGGGAATCGTGTGTCTGATCTTCAGGAACCTGCATTTCACAATGGTTATTAAAACATTCTAATAGTCTGGCATAATATCGGTCAATAGCTTCACCTTCCTGTTGGATGCATTGATTAATGCAAGTCCAGTCTGCCCTAGGCTTCCATTTCTCAGAGATTCGGTCTGTAAGACCTTTCACTCTGTTGCCTAACTCTGCGCTGCTATGTGGGAGGGGCCTGAGCGCAATATCACAGGGATTCCAGTCGCCACTAATCATGTGCCAATCTGGTCCCACAATTTGTCTGACTACTTTTTCTACCTCTTCTCCGTTTAAATTATAACTCGGCCTCATTCCTTGCAAATCTTCTAAGAACTTTCTAAAATTAGCTTTTGGATGGGGAATTCCCTCAGTGGCTTTCCGGATGTCTTCTGGAGTCCAGGGTCTGTACACTAGAATAGTTGGATCCTGACCTTCTTGCCTGAGGATTAGGCACTTCTATAAATGGGCATATTTCTTCACTCGTATATAGTGAATTTCTACCCATTTGATATAACTCGATGTCCCCTTTTGAGTTTCCTGCCCGTGTTCGAGACCTAGTCTCGACGGGATCTCTAACAAACGGTTTCGCTTTTGTAGTGTCTCTACTCGCAATGACAGCAGAATATCGCAGGGGTGAACTAATTTGTTCACTTGCCTCATATTCTGGTAAAGGAGGCGGGGGGCTGATGCTATTACTAAGTTATTGTCCTCCTTATCTAAAAACATTGCTTTTGAATTATTACTCTCTTGTTCCCTTCGGTTTACTTCCTCAATCCACCTGTGTGCCTGAGGAATTCCTAATTGATGTTGCTTTTTTACCCGGCCTCTAGAATCGGTTTTAAGCTGTTTGACAAGTGAGGATTTTTCTAATTTACCATCAAATTCATACTTATTAACCCATTCTGAGTAATATTTAATATTATCAGCACGCTGTGACTGCATGTATTTTGCGTCTTCGGTTAACGGCAGATTTTGGGACCTTTTTGTACAATTATTACCCATTTTGTTCTACCCTTTGAATCGTTACGTAACACCTTATTTTTACGTGGTACCACGGATATTTTTAGTCTCTTCAGAATGACTGCCTACCTGCTCTGTTTCCCTGATCTATGGCAAGACCATAATCTTTCTGTCCCTGATTTATAAGCAAAGTCTCTAACAGAACAAATACAGATCTAGTCCCTGATCTAAAACAGAAAAGAAGGTAGATTCACCTTACCTGAGACTTCGTGATTGATCACCTGGTTCGAGTAAACCTGTCCTTCAGTCACAGATCAGAAAGTGGCTGGCCTCTTTTGTACGACAATTCAGTCGGAGGACTTTTCAAATAAGAAGAACCAATGTGGTTTCTTCCCCGTACGGTTTCAAGCCAGCTGGCCTGTCTGATCCGAGGCGAAGTGAAGGTTTCCGGTCCGAAGGACCAATCTGTCAAAGGAAAAAACTTCAAAGACCAATACACGTAAGGTTCAGTTAAGGCACTTTAATTTACTTGCAGCAAGGAGACAAAAACATGCAAATACAAGGATTTGTCTAACTACTAACAGGAAGTATGTTCATTCTTATACTGTTTTACAAGACATGGCCTTCTAAGCTGACGTAATCAAACACAACTTTAAGCACTGTACTACAGCAGGTGTTACTTCAGATTTTCTGCTGACATGACTAGATTTGTGAGAAACTTTTCAGAAAAACAACCTGGCCTTGGTGACCAGTACTTAATTTACAAGCGTCTATTGTGCACTGTTACTTTTCAAGGTACTTTTCTAATACAGATACAAGCAAATGCTGATTGCAGTTCATATTTTCAAGCAGGCTTTGTCCTAATTATCTGTTATTTCTACAGCTGTGTATGTTCTCATAGCACAGTGGAACTTCTTGCCTAAGTTTCATACAAGCAGTATTGTTCTATTCATTATTTTCCTAACGCAAGCAGAAATCATCTGCTTCTCAGTAAATTTCCAAGGCACAGGCAAGATTTACCTGACAGTACAAGGTCAAAAAGCAACTGCAGTTTGTACAGATTTATGCAGTATGAAATAGAATAAATGTGTTAACTCTTTTAGGCTCTGATTGCACTAAGCATATTACTAATACACACATTAATACATATTTTTCTAACAGTAATTCCCTTCTTCCAACCTCCCCTACCGTCAAGCAAATCCCTTCCAGATGTTTCACCCAATCTGAGGGCCCAAGCAGTCATAGAAATTTCAAGACTGCTAGGAAAAAGGAGTCATCCAGGAAGTCTTGGCAGACCAACTCGGATCTGGAACTTACTCAAGGTTCTTTTTGATGCCAAAAAAGACAGGGGACAGGAGACCAATACTGGATCTCAGCAGACTAAACAAGTCTGTTCAAAGAACAAGGTTTCGGATGGTCACGCTACTGTCCGTTCTACCCTTTTTGGGTCAGGACAATTGGATGTGCTCAATAGATTTCCAGCATGGCGTACTATCACATTAAGATGGACAGAAGCTCCAGGAGATTCCTTCGCTTCCGGCTGGAAGCCAGTCATTATCAGTTCAGAGCTCTGCCCTTTGGTCTCACCACAGCCCCCAGGGTGTTCACCAAATGTATGGCAGTGGTCACGGCTCACCTGAGGCATCAAGGATTCCAGGTGTTTCCTTATCTAGATGACCAGCTCCTTACTGCTACTACCAGGCATCAACTCCTTCAAGCCAGGGACTATACAATTGCAATTTGTGCCCAGCTAGGCATTACTATAAATTTTGAAAAATCTGCCTTGTTGCCCTGTCAATCTATTACCTATATAGGAGCAGATTTAGATGCAAGAAGTATGTCCGCAAGGCTACCGCCAGACAGGGTGGCCTCGATTCGGCAGCAAGTTCATATCCTCATGCAATGCAAAAGGGTACAAGCCAGGTTGGTCCTTCAAACTCTGGGTTCTATGGCAGCGGCATTTCTTCTGATACCTCTGGCCCGTTTTCACATGAGAATCCTTCAGTGGCTTCTCTTCACACAGTGGTCATTTCAACAGCTCTCCATGTCTCACATGATCATGATTACAGAAACATGCTAGAGACACCTTTCCTGGTGGATGGCCTTCCCACTAGTGTCTCAGGGCAGACCATTCATCCAGCCCCCTCCGGTTGCCACAGTGACCACAGATGCCTCACTGATTGGGTGGGGGGGGGGCATTATCAGGGCAGGACAGTCCAAGGCACTTGGCAGCCTCACGAGTACCATCTGCACATAAATGTCTT
The DNA here is from genome assembly GCF_019279795.1 of Protopterus annectens. NCBI lineage: Eukaryota > Metazoa > Chordata > Ceratodontiformes > Protopteridae > Protopterus > Protopterus annectens. Next base: position 543,409,949 of record NC_056734.1, read on the forward strand.
GGAGATGACAGCCATGCTACCAGTGTTGCAAGCTCTTTAGGACTCCCTCCCTCCTAGGACCATTGCAATTCAAACGGACAACATGTCAGTAGTGTGGTACATCAACAAGCAGGGCGGAACCAGGTCCTACCCCTTATGTCGAGAATCACTCAGACTCTGGCAGTGGGCGATTTCATCCCAACGATTTCTGATTGCGACTCGCATCCCTGGGAAGTCCGTCATAGCGGACAGGCTCAGCAGAGCTATTCTCATGCCTCACGAGTGGTCTCTGAATCAGGTAGTTGCGGATCTGATCTTCCGCAAATAGGACAGCATTGCTGCGATCTGTGTGCCACCCCCTTCAACACCAAATGCAGCAACTACTTCTCCCTTTTACCGCTTCCCGGTCACCCTCCCAGAGATGCTCTAGTCCACGATTGGCCTCAGGGACTTTATGCCTTCCCACCGTTCCCTCTTATACCAAAACTCATACAGAAAGCGATATCGTTGGGTTGCAAAATGATCCTCATTGCTCCTTACTGGCCTCGACAGATTTGGTTTCCTTTCCTGCACCGTTACCTCCTTGAGCAGCCCTGGACCCTGGATCCTCTTCCAGACCTGCTGATTCATCAGTCGGCGAGCTGCATCGATCCCTCCAAACACTCCAGCTCACAGTTTGGTTGATCCAATTCCAACCCTAGCCAGGCTTCCCAGCATTTCCCCGGCTGTGCGTGAAATTGTCTCCTCTCACAAATCGGCTACTAGGAAGACGTATGCTAGCAAATGGAAACGTTTCTCTTATTGGGCAGAGGCTAGGAACATAGATCCCTTTTCAGTCCCAGTTCACGAGATCTTGGAGTTCCTAACAGAGCTTTTTCACTCTGGGTCCGCTTCTGCCACAATAAGGGTTCAGCTAGCGGCTATCTCTAACTTCCATGTTGGTTTTTCTAATCTAAATATGTCTCATAATCTGTGTAAAGGTTTTCTCAGAGGGCCTACTCTCCTTAGACCCCCAGTGAGAGATCCCCCTCCTCCTTGGGACCTTAATTTGGTACTAACCTCCTTGATTATGCCCCCTTTTGAACCGGCAGCATCCTGCTCCCTTAAGTTTCTATTGTGGAAAAGTCTCTTTCTGGTAGCTATTACCTCAGCCAGACGCGTCTCGGAACTTATAGGTTCATAGGTTGGTACTAAGCTATCTGCCCGAAGGCATATATTAGCCCAGCCACGTTGTGCGGTATTCACCACCCCTTTAGTAGTTCCCTAGACCCTTGTACTAGCAGCTAGTACCCTTGGCCCCTATTTAGTAGTGCTGTTGGTGTGATCCCCGGAGTGAACTTTCTGTTACCTCAAGCACTAAGCGTTCGTTCTCCGTACTTAGTTTTTCACAAGGACAGGGTTGCTCTGAGAACTCATCCCTCCTTCCTTCCTAAAGTCTGCTCAGAAAATAATCTAAACCAATCCATAGACCTTCCACTGTTTTTCCCTAACACCACCAACAAGGCAGAATACAAGTTGCACCTTTTGGATGTTCATAGACAATTCCGTTTTTACCTGCGTAGAACGAAAGATATAAGAAAGTCGAATCAACTTTTCCTTTCCTATGCCAATGGCAAACAGGGTCTCCCAGTCTCCAAAGTGACCCTGTGTAGGTGGTTGTCTCACATTATTACCTTCATCTATCAACTAAGAAACAAAGAGTTGTCAACCAAACTGAAAGGTCATTCTACTAGGGCTTTGGCCACTTCTGTAGCCTTCCATTCTAGGTTGCCCATGGACTCTATTTGTGCTGCTGACCCGTGGGCAAATCCTCATACCTTTATTTCTCATTACAAGTTAGACATGGTCTCCAGGAATAGAGCTAACTTTGGTTCCACTGTTCTGAAGAGTCTGTTCCAATGAGCCGCCTAGGATCATAGGTGCTAGGGACGCTGTCCCAACAAGCAAAGAAACAAAGGCGAGATAGACAACTAAGCATAAAGAAGTTATGTACCTACCATAACGTTCCATGTTGTCTTCATCTCTCTTTCTTTCTTGCATCCCTCCCTCCATCCCCCTGTCCTATTGGACCGAGAGGAGTTTAGCCTTCACTGGCTGAGTATTCTCTGGTTTGTTTCCTCTACTGACTTGGAGAGTATGACAGGTATGTCCAACCTGTTAGTTTGGTCAGGTTATTCTTGCTATGTCTGGGGTTAGCTATTACAAACGAGATGTGGGTAGCTAGCGCTAGGCATCATGGGATAAGGGGTAACCTCGAGCCAGTAAACAGCTCTCGAGCTATAGAAGATGGCCGAGTCGGAGCCGAGGGTCGGCTCCGATCCCAACAAGCAAGAAAGAAGGTGAGATGAAGACAACTAACATATAACGTTATGGTAGGTGCATAACTTCTTTTTTCACTTCGCTGCCGTTGCTTTCCTTTGTGTTTTCCTATTATTTAGAGAGTAGGAGAATAGTAGCTGATTGTGCTTTTGTATAGTTTGTTGCAACAGGCTAGTTGGAAGCCAGGATGATGTTCATTTGATCATTGCTGCAGTTACCTTAGCTGCTTGGGTTATATCCTGCTCAGGATACAACAGCTGGCCACCTTCAAAGGCCTTAAGTGCATCTTCCATGCTCCCAAACTGCTAGCTTGAGCTGAGAAGACTATAAAGATAGATTGAGCATGAAGCCCTTCAGAGCTTTCCTGCTGCCAAAGAAAATGCTCCTCATTGATCTTTTGAGGATTGTCAGTCAGCTAATTCTGTATTATTGCTGGGCAGATTTCCACTTCACTTTTTATGACAGAAAAATGTTTTTTTTTTTTCTCTGTGAAATGTATTGAAGCTGGCTAGGAGAATGTGTTTGTGACTGTCAGATGACTTTTGTAAGCTTTTCAACACGAGAGTTAAATGTTAACGTTGTGGTAAAAAAGTTGGTAAAACTAGCTAAGCTACTTTTTGTGGTAGAAGTTGTGTTACTTTGCTTTTGGGGGTTGGGTAAGATTTTAAAGTACTTTTTTGCTGTGTTTTAAAAGGGATAAATGTTTACAGTATAAATATTTTGACTATTGCTGCAAGGCTTCTTCGGGTTTCAGGCACCTTTTTAAGCTTAACCATGAAACAGCCTACCTGCTTTTAGATTCTACCTTCTTCCAGCCACAGAAAGAAAATTTTTACGCAACCTATGCCACCACAGCAGGCTGAAAAAATACCTCACCCACAAGTGGATGACTCTGCTGTGGCCAGATCTAATTCCTCAGACCACTCATCTTTTTCCGTAGGTCCTGCTGGCATAGTCATACAACCACCAATCCTGTATGGCTGTTGGAGTTCCTTTGTTGGGCAAGGGAGGGACAGTCATGCATCCTGGAAGAATGGGCAGGGAATGCCTCTTTGTTTTGCCATAAAGCTTGATCCCATGCCAGCAGTGGGACTGTTTCTTCAGATTTTCCTGTTAAAAAGAAACAAAATCTTAATCATATGTCTTCTCCTGTCTAATTTGCACTGGACAGGAGTGTAATGTATTAAGGCTGTTTCTGGTAAAAGAAAAATGGATTTTTCATTTTCTGAAGGGACATTCAAAAGTTTGAACATGAAAATGATTGTGAAAGCACAGATTTTTGTGTTGTCTTCACAAAATTTTGATTCAAATTCTGATGTAGGTGTGGCTTCAGTGAGTATTTTTGAGGTATTCTCTACCTGGAACTAGAATAAATCAGTTGTTTCAATAGGAAAGCAGTGATGTTCATCAAAGTATTATAATTTGTTAATACTATAATTTTCAAAACCTATTCCTATTTCTCCTGTTCTTTCTATTTTGGAGGAAATTTTTGTCACAGCCTGCAATTTTCTTGTTACCCCCAATAAAGCAGATAGATTTTGTAAAGTGCCTCAGTCTTTCAAGTTTTCATGCATTCATCCCAGATCTGATCCAGCTGGTATTGCTGTAGTTAATCTAGCTGCTATTAAGCATATTGTTACTCCTGTTAAGAATGGGAAGATTGTTGATACGTTTGGGAAGGAGGTATTCCACTGCAACACTTATTTTTCTAATTTTCAGCTGTTAAGCACATATATTGAAGTTTATGCTTGCTTCTTATGGGAAAATGAGGAATATTTTGACATTGATTTCCTCTTGTGAGAAAAAAATCTGATTTGTTGAACTGGGTGTCCTTCCATTTCATTGTTGCAGTATTCATAACATTAGGGATTTTCTGCGTAGGGCAGACCGACGTCCGGCCAGTATACCAAAGCCTTCAGTTTAAGGTACGCCATACATCACACGTATGCTCTTCATGTAGCGTAGGGCATAAAGCTGACATCCGGATGTACCATCCTCAGAACTTCTTTGCCACCAGTCCAAATAACTTCTCTTGATCATCTGTCTGAATGCCTACGCTCCATTGTTGGTTTCACTGAGCCATTGCAGAACCCCGTTGGGGTTCCTTTTTTATTTGTTTTTTCTTTTGGTTGCTTGTGGAGTTTTATGTCATCCCTGTGGGAGACAGATCCCCCATAAAGACTGCCATGAGCAGTGTCTGTTTTGCCTTTTGCTCCTCACATGACCATACATCCTGTTCCATTTGTCAGGCTTTTGTACCTAAAACTTTGTGTAGTAGACTTTCGTCTTTGACACTGTATATTGAGAATCAGCATCTTAAGCTTCTCAAGAAAGATATGATGGAGGGAACTTCCTGCCCCGAGGGGCAGTCGTCAGGGAAAAAGGCCAAGAAGCCTAGGTCAGAATCGTCTGCTGTTCAGCCTCCGCTGGAAGCCTGTCCCCAAGGTGAGTGAATGCCCAGAGATTCAGCTGACACCAGGTTGATGGCCAGCGTGGATCCGGCTTTAAACACTTCTGAGAAGGCTTTGCAGATGTCTATCTCAGATGTTTCAGGGGGAACCATGGTTGATCATTTTCGAGGGGCCTAGGGATTTTCCTCAGATTTTATTCAGAGAAAAAGTCCCTTCTACCATTATTGAATTCTGTCCTGGGTCAGAGCCTTCCAAGTTTTGTAAGGCAGACGTTCCATTGAAGAAAAAATAAAAAAAACAAACATCTTTCTCCTGCCCCTAAGGATCCATAGAGTGAGTGGCAGGCCTTCACTAAGGGTTTATTTAGTGCTTTGATGGCATTGAAACCTCTTCTAGGTGTTTCTGTTCCTGCTCCACCTTGGTCCTCTACTCCCCTTAAAAGACCCAGGGAACAGGATTCTTCTGAGGAAGAGCTGGATTTGGATGAAGAATCCCGTGCTTACTCTTCTCAGAATCCTCCTTCTTTGGACTGTCGGTCAGAGGAAGAAGAATCTACCTGTCCTGATGCTCCCTTTGAAGAGGTTTCTTTTGGGGACACAATCTCCAGGATGTTGGAGTTCTTTAAATGGGACTGTGTTCAGGTCTCCAAGATTCATAAGAGGTACTATGAGTTGCTGCAGATAGGAATCTCCTAGCCTTTCTACTATTCATCTTGTTTTGGGCTGCTTTGCTGGATGCGTTTTCCAGTGCCTCTAAAGCTCCAGACTCTCAGTCCCTGCTTCCATTACAGCCAGGGAGTTTGAAAGCTCTGGGTTTCATGGCATCCACCATCCTTATGCTCCCTCTCTCCAAACTTCACATGAGGAAGTTTCATTGGTTCCTGAAGTCAGTTTGGCTTCAGCATACTCATCCAGTAGAATTTGTAGTTCTTCTTCTACCTTGTCTCAAGAAGGAATTCCACTGGTGGATCTAAGAGTTGTCCTTAAATCTAGGGCTCCCTTTTCATCTCCTCCTTTCCTCTCAGGAGTTGTTTACAGATGCTTCAGATGTGGAGCAGCTTTTGGCTCATTAAAGGTGCGGGGGGGGGGGTCTGGTCTCCTCTTCAACAGATCAGTGTCAAAGATATGAGAGTCCTCCTCCTGGCTCTTCAGGATTTTCTTCCTCTCTTCTCCCCAGGACCTCTTAATGTGTTTATAGACAACACCACAGTGATGTGGTATGTAAACAAATAGGGGGGAACAAGGTCTTAGCTGCTTTGCCGGTTGGCACTCCTGGTATGGTATCTTGCTGTCCATTGTCAAGTAACTCTTCAGGCAGTTTACATTCCCTCAGGTCAAAACATTGTGGCAGACTCTCTGGGCAGGTCCTTAACTCAGTCCCACAAATGGATGCTTCACAGCGATACGTTTCTAGACATTGTCCACCAGTGGGGTACTCCTCAAATAAATCCATTTGCCTCCCCTCTTAACAGGCAACTTTTTTTTTGTGCCAAAGTTCCAGGTCCTCTGGGGTGGAAAGTGAACACCCTCTCTTTTTCTTGGAAGGGGATATTTCTGTATGCTTTCCCTCCCCTTTCCCCTCATTCCAAATCCTGTTCAAAATTCAACAGGACACCCCCAACATTTTGCTGGTTACTCCCTTTTATCAGAGACAGCATTGGTCCCTCTTTTTCTGCATTTAGACAAGGACGGTCATCACAAGTTACCTTGCAGGGTGGACCCAGTCACACAAGTCAAGGGATCTCCCATCCATCCCCACCTGTCCACTCTTCAGCTGACACTGTGGGTGATAGGATTTTAATTTCACATAGACTCCTTTTTTCCGAGTACATGCCTAGGGTCCTGCAGGAGGCCAGGAAACCCAATGCTAGGAAGTCCTATTTATCCAGATGGAAGAGGTTTTCTGTTCGGTGTCTTTCTTGTAACCTGGATCTACTTTCTGTGGCTGTTCCTTTGGTTCTCTCTTACCTGTGTGAATTGCTCAATGCTGGATTGGCATATTCTTCTATTAAGACCCATTTATAAGCTGTCTCTGCTTGTCTGCCTTTATCTCTTCCTTTGGCGTCTGCATTTGAAGCTAAACAATTCTTTAAAAGTGTCCTTCACGTAATGCCTCCCAGGAAGCTTGTTCCTCTTCCTTGTGATCTTAATTTTGTTTTGGAGAAATTGACTGTGGCTCCTTTTGAACCTGTGGCTTCAGCTTCCTTGCAGCATTGCTCTTGGAAGACTGCCCTTTTGTTAGCCGTTACCTCTGCTAGACAGGTGTCTGAGCTTCAAGCCCTTATGGCTTGTCCTCCTTTTTTGGTGTTTCATAAGGACAGGGTGTCCTTGCGTACTAATCCCTTCTTTTATGCCCAAGGTGGTGAGTGAGTTGTCCCATAAGTCTCTTCACGTGCTCACTTTTTTCCCCTTCTCCACAATCTGCCAGTGAAAAGGTGCTGCATACGTTGGATGTGCATAGACAATTCAGATTTTATTTAGGTTAAGACTAAGACTATTAGGAAATCTGATCAGCTGTTTGTTTCCTTTCAGCTGAGGTCCTTGGGATTAGCCATATGCAAGCAGATAATTTCTTCTTGGATCTCAAAAATTATTTCTTTTTGTTTATCTTTTTATGGTAAGAGCCTTCCGTATTCTGTAAAAGCTCATTCTACTACAGCTGTGGCTTCTTTTGTTGATTTTTTTTCAAGGGTTTGGATGCTAACTCTGTTCTTGAGGCAGCTACCTGGACTTCTGCATACTTGTACCAAGCACTATAAGTTGGATGGAATTTCCAGAGCTAGAGCTGGTTTTGCTAGGGCCATCCTTTGTGGCTTCCTAAAGAGATGATCTGGTCCTTCCTCTTCCCAAGTTTCTTCATGAGCTTTGGCACTCTCCTTAATGTTATGAATACTGCAACAGTGAAATGGAAAGATATAGTACAGTTGTGTGAAATCTTACCATAACGGTAGATGTCCTTCTCTTCACTGTTGCAGTATGCGCACTCCCTTCCTCCTCCCCCTGTATCCATTTCTATTCTGGATGTACTGGTTACCTCTTGGTTTTTCTTTGACTGGTGTTCCTACTAGGGCTTTCAGTTCTGAGGATGGTACATCCAGACAGCACCTTTATGCCCTGTGCTATGCGAGGAGCATGTGAGACACATACGGCGTACCTTAAAGCAACCCAAGGCTTTGGTATACTGGCCGTATGTCTGGTAGCCCTAGGCAGGGAATCCCTAGTGTTATGAATACTGCAACAGTGATGAGAACAACTACTGTTATGGTAAGATTTTACACAACTATATGTTTTCTGTGTCTCAAATGACTACCCACTGTTTGAATTGTGCTTATGATTTGCAGATGCCACTGAAACTGTTATGAAGAGGTTTGTTTTTGTTTGCATTTTCAAAACCATCCAGAGTATGTCTGGGAAAAAAAACATGAATTTTCCCCTTGAATATAGTAGTAGTTTTTTTGAAACCTTGGCTGCAGAGGTCATTGGAAAGTGTGATGATAGCAGAAGGCTGATTTTAAGGAGTGTTTCAAATTCTCAGCCCTTTTTATCCAAGTTTGCCAGGGGATCCAGTGCTGCCTCGACAACTTTCGTTAAAAAGTAATAATTAACAGTCCCAACTTGGTGCCAGAAAGCAACTGTTTGAAAAAACAATGGCAGGGGAGGTTCCAGGGGAAAAAAAAGCAGCCCCCCCCCAGACCAAAGGACAGTCATTGAATGACTATATGAAGGATCCCCCCCCCCCCACACACACACACACACACACATTCATGGCAGTCTCTTAATACTTCCAGAAAGTTTGGACTTCCATTTCTCTCATGGACAACATATTATTTCAGACAGATGGTTCTGAGGATCCATCAAAGTTGCAGTTGGGGGGGGAGGGTCCCCCTCCTCTTTACGGGAAGAGTTTTCCAAGATGTTTGTGGTGCCAGAGAAGGAATATTCTTGGAATCCAATTCTGGAGAATCAGTTTGTGATCGTTCCCAAGTTTAAAATGATGTCTCTTCACAGCATATTACCCCTCATTTCCCATTTGAGTTTTTTAATGACTTTAGATTTAAAAGATGCATATCATCACATTCCTGTATATCCATATTTCAGACGGTTTTTAATTTTATCCAGACACAGAAAACTTTGTCAGTTTTCTGTGTTAACCTTTGATCTTTGTACTGCTCCAAGTTTGTTCACACAGTGCAGTGCCTGGCTGGTTGTGATAACCTACTGCAGACTGCAAAGTATTCGCTTAAGGCATCTCCTGCACAGGCTAGGATTCAAAGAGAACTTACAGAAGTCTTGTCAACTTCCCACATGGTTGTTTTCCTGGGGTGTCTCCTGGACACCTTAGTTTAAAGACTTTTTCTTCCCCAGAAAAAATAGATCTGTGTTTATAACTATTTCAGAGTTTTTCTGATTTTTTTTCCCATCTCGGCAAGGGTATTCCTCAGGATTCTTGGTGTCACGACATCTATTAATGTCCTCCTGTTCATCTGTTACAGTATTCTTTACATGAGGGATATTCCTGCTGTAGGCCACCTGACTTTCGCCAGTATTCAAAAGTCATTGGATACTGTAAGGTGCATTGTATGTGGCTTGTAGGATGCTCTCCTGTGTAGCCCATAAAAGTGACATACGTGTATACTGACCTCAGGGCTTCTGTACCACCAGTCCGAATGCCATCTTCAAATGTTGATCTGCTCACCTGAGTCGTTTGCGGTGTTCCAGCATTTTTTCTTAAGGTAAGTGCCCGATTGGAGAAGTCTTGTTTCTGTTGCTACTGTTGAGTGGTAGAGTTCATGTCATCCAGAAAAGGCAAATGCCAGTTGTGTCTTTCGGCTTTTCCCGGTTAGGGGTCGCCACAGCGGAACTCCGGTCCGCTAATGATTGGCAGTAGATTTTTACATGCCGAGTTGCCAGATCTGATGCACAACCTTCAACGAAGGTACGCCCATTCACGCATGTCTCCACACAGAAGATGCTCTAGCTGAGAATTGAACAGGACAACGTCTTACTGTGAGGCGACAACGCTACCGCAGCACCACCACCGCAGCTTTTTAGAAAAGGCAAATGCCAGTGTGGAAGACAAATTCCAAATAAGGATAGCCACCTCCTGTGTTTTTTCTGCTTAGGGCCTACCAGTGACCACAAATTTTGTTCCATGTGGCAGGCCTTTGTGCCAGAGACTTTAAGGAGTAAACTTTCCTCCTTATCTGTTTACTTGTAGAACCAGCGCTTAAAGGTGCTACCTAAAAGCATGATGGAGGGATCCTCACGGCCAGAGGTTGTCTGTTACTAGGCAAAAGCCCAAAAAGCCAAGGCCTGAACCTTCTGCTTGTGCCTCTTGCCATGGACGTCTCTTCTGTGGTGGAGGAGAGCCCGGAGATGTGTACGGTTCCTGGCCATGATTCACAGGCTGAGCCCAGTACTGAGGCCATCTTGATTCTGACTGAAGGCATGTTCTCAGAGGCTGAGCCTGCATCTGTCTCAGACGTACAGGGGTAACAGAGGTTCATGATTACCGAAGGCCCTAGTGGAATACCTCAGATCCTTGTGCGGGAGAAAATTCACACACATTATTGAATGTAGACCTACGTCCTGGCCTCCTACATTATGTAGGGCTGACCTGCATCTTAAAAAGAAACAGAAGCTAAGTATTTTCCCCCTCCTAAAGACACTCGTAGCGATTGGGTAGAATGCACCTAAGGCCCTTATGGCCGTTAGACCTTCTTCAGGTGTTTTAGCCTCCCCAGCACTGCTTCTTCACTTAAAAGGGTTAGGGAAGAAGTTTCATCAGAGGAAGAAGCATCCTTGGAAGATAAATCCCTGGTCTCTTTCTCACAGATCCCCTCCATTTTAGTTTACACTTCCCCAGAAGAAGATTGTAATGGTACTGACTTACCCATAGAGGAACTCTCTTTTGAAGAGACTATGATTAAAATGAGAGACTGGTGGGATAGCACTCTGGTATCTGAAATACAAAAACAATACTATGATCTTCTACAGGTGGAATCCCCTAGCCCTTCAGCTTTTCCTCTTGTGTTACCTGCATTTCTAGATGCCTTTGCTTGTGCCTCCCAGAGCTCAGATTCCCAGCCTCCTGCCCCTAAGAAGCCAGACCGATTTTACAGTGTACCTAAGGACTGTAAGTTCCTATTCAGATTTCCTTCAGCAGATCCATTGGTTATTTCAGTGGCTTCAGACAAACCATCCAGGTTACTGCCTTCAACTATTCGCCTTACTTCTGATAAGGACAGCAGGATCCTGGAAAGGCTTGACAAAAAAGTATACATTTCTGCCACCTTGGTATTTAGATCCATTAATTGCCAAGCACACAACTAAATTTTCCTTAGATCTTCTGTCTCAGCTCTCTGGTCATTTCTGATTTGCCTGATTCGGAAAATAAGACTGGCTGCATTCTTGATTGGAGCCACCTCCCAAGGAGCCCACCACTTAAACTTAAATTATTATTTCTAGTTTTATTTTCATTTCCAACTTCATCTTCATTAATAGTTAGATTACATATACCTTCTAAAAAAAGACTACACTAGAAATAATTTAAGTTTAAAGGCAGTTGTTAGATATGTGACTTCATTCAATACAAGGACGAGTCATATTAAACAGATTATTCAGAAAAATTGGACTATCCTTAGGGCTTCAGATGAAGTAAAAGGCGTAGTAGGTGATAAACCATCTTTTGCATACAGAAATATGAAGACTATAAAAAGTATGTTATGTTACAAGGATTTTAGTAGACCTGTGCCTTTGCCTATTTCAGCAAACTTTGGCACCTTTAAGTGTTTTAATTGTGAATGTTGTGCTGATATTATGAATAATGATAGTAGTATATTTGAACACCCTATTAGTGGTAAAATTTATAGGTTTAAAGTATCTGCAACCTGTGCTTCATCTTTTGTGGTATATTTGGCTACCTGTGTTTCGTGGTGTTCCTTCTATGTAGGGAAGACCACTCGTAAGTTAAAAGAGCGCATTACTGAACATAAATCAGAAATTAGGAGATGTTATAAGAATGCTTTGTATAAACATATATCTACCTATGGTAGTAAGCATAGATTTATGTTTAGAGTTATTGATGCCGTTCATCCTACACCTAGAGGCGGTGACAAGAATAATTACCTGGAGATTAAGGAATATGAATGGATCTTGAGATTCGCTTCCGATTCCCCCCCAGGTCTGAATAGTATGGTTAGCCTTAAACCTATATTGGTTAAGCTACAGCATACTAAACTATGAGATATACTTATCAAATCAATGTTTTTAATGTTGCTTAGAAGGTGCACTTACATGTTTTATGATATAGAATATTTTTCTTTATTATTGTATTTGTTATTTGATTATGCTTTATACTTTTGTGCTAATAGTTTTATATTTATAATTATATTGATGCTGTCACATGATTTCATTGGGCTGCTGGTCATGTGACTGTCGACCTGTATTTAAACTGTGATAATGTGATGTCTATGTATTAGTATTGATAAGGAGTTCTACCCGAAAGCTTTGCTTCATAAAGTGGATTTCTCAACCAAGTGTCTTTCTTTCTTCTGTGCTCTGCAGCCAGTGGTTTTCATCTATTATTCAGACCATCCCAGTGTTGGCTTGCCTTCCAGCTCCCAAGATCCTCTTTTTGACTCTGTTTCCAGTCTCCTCTTCCTCTTGCAGTCCCCCCCCCCATTTCCATAGTTACTTTTGCCAAACTGTACATGAGGAAATTTCAGTGGTACCTCAGGACTGTTTGACTTCAGCACTACCACCCTATGAAGCTTCTAGTTCCTCTGTTACCTTCTGTCAAACTCTGAAGTCTGCTGGTGGATTCGCTGGATTTCTCTAAATTCAGCTCTGCCTTTTCAGGTTTCTCTTCCTGTTCAAGAGCAGTATATGGATGCTTCCAATTGAGGGTGGGGAGGTTCCTCCAACAACCTTTGGTTCACTCAGCAGATGTCAGACCACATCAGTATCACAGTTATGAGGGCTGTAATCCTTGATTTTCATGTCTTCCACTCCCTTTGGGTTCAAGGTCCTCTAAAGGTTTTTTATAGTCAATACCACAGCCATGTAGCACATCAACAAACGGGATTGCAAATTCTTACCTTCTTTGCAGGCTGGTTCTTCAGGCTTGGGATTTTGCAATCTGCCATCACCTCATTCTTCAGTTGGTTTAAACCCCTTCATAGTACAGTGTAGTCATCTGCCATCACCTCGTTCTTAAGTTGGTTTAAATCCTTTTGTAGTACAGTGTAGTTGTGTAGTTGCAGACTGTTTGACCAGGTCCATGACACATCGTCACAAATGGATACTTCGCAGGGAAGTGTTTCTGGACATAGTACATCGGTAGGGTACTCTTCCAGTAGATTTGTCTGCCTCCCCTCTAAACAAACATAATTCCTTGGTACTGTTAGAGTTCCACACCCACTGGCTTTCGAAATTGAATGCCTTCTCTTTTTCTTGGAAGGGTATGTTTCTGTATGACTATCCCCATCCCCATCTCCCTCTACTCCCCAGGGTCTTGCCCAAAATCATGCAAGACTCACCCAAAATCTTGCTGGTGATTCCCTTTTGGAACAGACTGCACTGGTTCCACCTTTTCTTTCACCTGGCCAGGAGCACTCATCACAATTTACCTCACAGGATGGATCTTCTTTCGCAAGATGAGGGATCTCTCATTCACCCTCATTTGTCCACACTTAAACTGACACTCTGAGTGATAGGGTTTTGATTCCTTAAGGCACCAGTTTCCTGAGGATCTGCTTCGATTTTTGCAGGAGGCCATTCAAACATGACCTGGACCCTTTTTTGTGGATCTCTCTGGTCCTTTCTTATTTGTGTGAATTACTCAATGTTCTGATTTTGTCATTTTCATTCATTCCTGAACGGGTATAAGCCGTGGTTGTGCAGCGGTAGCATTGTTGCCTCACAGCAAGAGGTTCTCCTGTTCGATTCTCGGCAGGAGCGCCTTCTGTGTGGAGTCTGCATGTCCTCCCTGCGATCGAGTGGCGTTCGAAAGACATGCGTAGAATGGGCGTGCCTTCGTTGAAGGTTGGGCGTTGTGCTGGCACCTCGGCACCCGTAAAAAATCTACTGCCAGTCATTAGCAGACCGGAGTTCCGCTGTGGCGACCCCTAAAGCCAAAAGAAGATTTGTTCCTGTATGGATGGGTTTAGATCCAATACTTTGATTCGACTCGGCCACTTTTTTTTTACAGTCAGTCTAGGATCTGTCTGTCAAGCTCCTCACTTTACCTATAATTCCCCTGATCACAGCTTTACCTAAGATCTAGTTTGCTGTAGTGATCAGTTGGGATTTCATGCTCTCGAACTGGGAGTTATTGTGAGTAATATATTTTGGAGATTTTATTTTTAAATCTCTTTTTTCCTTTCTCTGTTTACCTTCTAGAGTTAATATAAAATTTCGTTAGAACTTTTTTGACTACTGGTGTAGACTTTTTTTTTTTTTTTTTTTTTTTACCATCAATGGTAGCCTTTCCCTTTTCTTACCTCTCTTGAGCCAGTTTTCTTATACTATTGTTGGTATTTTCTTTCTCCTTTCACTTAAAAATAAACTTTTATAGCTGTTTTTGTTTTGTGTTAGTTTGTTCTCGTAGTGCTTAGTGTCCTTTTCCAGCATGGCAGACAATCCTACTGGTTTCAGGAAATGAACTTCCTGTCTTCATAAAATGCCCAGTTCTGATGCCCACAGGGAGTGCGTGCATTGTTTAAGCATGGCTCACCTTCAGATTTCTTGTGAAATCCGTGCAGGTTTCAACACCGGGGCAGTAAGTGATAGGCCTAATAAAAAGATTCTGATGGATATGTTGCTTGCTGCTTCATCTGCAGTATCTTCTACTTCAGGGGCTCAGACCCCCTCTAGAAGCCAAAAAAGTTCAGAGTCCAAGGAGTCTAGGAAACATTCCCCTGTCTGATCTCCTTCTTCCTCTCCAAGTTTGGAGCTGACATTTAAAATCAGAAAGGTCTCTGATCTGACTTTGTCGGACTCTACTCCTCCCAAGGCTAAAAGGGTTTTGGATCCGGTGGCATCAGATCCAGTCACACACCTGAGCAGGTCTCCTCTGATCTGGTCTTCGTGCTTCTCTCCGGAGCCAGTTTCTCCAAGATTGAAATCCCCTGCAGAACATTCCTAAAAAGACTTCTTGTCATCCCTCAGCATCCTCCTCCATCAGGTCTTCCCAGAGTCTTTCAGAATATGATGTGGATAGGAAGATGAGAAAGTTTCTTAGAGCTTGGATTCAGATGGAAGGGTCCTTCAAGCTGTGTCCCCCATCAGATTCTCCAATCTGCAACCTTCACAGTCTTTAGTGTCTCCTTCTCCAATCTGACCTGTAGTTTTGAAGTGGTCTGCGAAGATTGAGACTCGAGGTATCTGATCCGAGAATGTTACCTTCCTCGACCCTTTTCCTGATCCATTCGGCTCCAAGTTGTTTGGAACAGAATGAGTCTCTGAGCTGAAGGGCCGGGTCCGGTGGGACGACTTTGACTCTGAGGATTTTGGAGCAGTCATTTCCCCTTGTTGCATCATTTGACAGCTCGGGTCTGATTTTTCTCTTCAGGGGCAGAACCCGGGGGAGTGGGGAAGTTAGCTGATATGAGAGCTTCAGCTCTGGGGAGGCTGATTTCCACTTCCCCCCGACCTTCTGCCTTCGAGATACGGGAAAGGTTTTTTTCCCGTTCAGGGGATCCTTCGACTATCACCTCTTTGGATCCTATTCCCATCCCTTCTCCAGATCTGACTGACTGCTAAGTCTCATCTTTCTCGGCAGGGACAGCTAACCCATAAGAGCTTTCATGTGGTTCCTGCACAGGGACTTCCCCTTTCTTCTGACTCCTCTCCAGAGTATCCCACTGAAGAGGTTCCTCAGAAGAAACAGTGCAAGAGGAGGCATTTAGATTCCCCCTAGAATCATTGGCAGAGGATACTTGATTTTAATGAAGGTGAAGGGTCCCCCAGATCTCCACCGGAAGACGTCTCATTTGAAGACATTTTAGGAATCCTGCACCAAAAAGATGGATTGTCCTCCCAGAGCCCTTCTCAGGAGGAATCTGTGTTTCTGGAAGCTTTAAGGTCTTGTCCAGCTACGTCTTGGGTTACCCCCCAGTGGATGAGCTTGTCGACCTTGTCTCCCGCCAGCCATGGAAGGAGCTGTTTTCCGTAGAGCCTGTCCCTAAGCACCTAGACAAAATCCTCAGTGCACCACTAGTAGTCCAAGGGTATTCCTCTAGATGCCATGAATGTTGCAGCAACCACAAAAAAGGAGCTAGCCGAACAGAGCTTAACTGTTCATCCCCCTAACAGTGAATCTAGGGCTTTGGACAGATGTGGAAAACGAGTATATGCAACAGTGATCTTTGCTTTACAGTTGCTGAATTACCTGCCAGATTTTACTAGGTTATAGAGGGACTTGATAAAAGGAACTTTCACTGTACCCCAGGGTTTCTGTCGGCGAAGGAAACAAAAGCTTATTCTTCCTGACCAGCCACCCTACAATCCATATCAACCATGTCCATGAGGCTAATGTCTCATGCGGCTGAAGGTGGCTCCTGGGCCACGGATACAGGCATATCCCTTAGGAGGCATTCCTGGATGCACTTGGATGACTTTGCGGAGCCCTTTAAAGGGCAAGTCATCAATGTTTCTTTTGATGGAACCTCCCTTTTTGGGCCCAGTGTCAGAGACACTTTCCCATAGTGAACTAGATGGAAAGACCCTGTCTGCTGTAGGAATCTGTTTTTCTACCCTGGAGAGATCTTTTGAAAGGAATCAGCGTGGTGGTAAAAAAATGTGATTTCAGAAATCTCAAGGGCCTTTTCAAGATAAATGCAGAGAATTTTTCCCCAGAGGCAGAGGGGGAAATAATTACAATAGTGGAAGATGCTGCCCACAAGGTAGGGGGGTCCACAAGATCAAGAGTCTTGAGATTTTCTCAGACAGATCCTTCCAGCATTCCTGAAAGGTTGCCCGACTGTTCTTCTCTGGAGACAGTTGGAGATGCTTATCTTTGCACCCAGAAGCCTGGGCAGCCATCACAAAAGACACATGGGTGCTAAGAATCGTATCCAGAGGGAATTGCATTCCCTTTTTAAAAAAAATTACTGAGGATAAGAAAAAAATCTCCCTGATATTCCACCCAGTCAACAGGAGCAAGCAGTCATAGAAGTTCAAAAGCTGCTAGACAAGAGAGTCGTCCAAGAGGTCTCACCAGACCAGAGAGACTCTGTTTTTATTCAAGGTTCTTTTCAGGTTCTTTTCAGTGCTAGAGAAAACAGGGGACCTGAGACCCATCCTGGATCTTGGTTATCTAAACAAATTCATAAAGAACTCCCAAGTTCTGGATGGTCACAGTTCAGTCCATTGTACTGTTGCTGCAGAAAGGCAGCTGGATGTGCTGTGTAGTTCTGAAGGATGTGTACTATCACACAAAAATGAACAGATGATCCAGATGATTCCTTTCCTTCCGGCTGGGAACCAGTTATTATTGGTTCAGCGTCCTGCCCTTTGGTTTCACTACAGCCCCCAGGGTGTTCACCAAATGTATGGCAGTTACAGCTCATCTAAGACTGCATGGATTCAGGATGTTTCCTTATTTAGACGACTGGCTTCTCACTGCATCAACCAAGTATCTATTGATAACAGCAGAGACTTATCTTCTTCACTTGACTCGCTCTCTATGTATCACTGTGAATCTTGCAAGGCCCAAACTTCAGCCAGTACAAGTCTTGGAGTTTACTGGGGTTCGCCTAGACATAGTGACTCTTCAAGCATTCTTACCACAGAGTAGAATTTTTACTTTAAGGTTACATGTCAGTCAAATTTTCTCTCATCCTTTTCCTCCAGCCTGACTGGTCTTAAGTGATTTGTGATCGATGGCTGCTTCAATCACATTGATACCAACAGCTCATCTTCACATGAAGATCCTTCAGTGGACTTTACAAGTACAGTGGTTTTTTCTATACCACCATTTACAATTTCCAGTAAAACTGTCCAGGATATGCAAGGATTCATTAGTAGGGTGGATCCAATCCATATAGGTTTGCCAGGACCACCATTTTATCCTTCTTCCACCCAGCACTGCATTGACCACAGATGCTTCCCAATTCCGGGGGTGGTGGTGGCATTACTTGGGACAGAGTGTTCAAGGCACGTGGACCCCAGTAGAGACCAAATTCCATATAAATATCCTGGAGATGAGAGCGGTTCTATTAGTGAGGCAGGCCTTCAAGAACTCTCTCCCTCTGGGGACAATTGCTATTCAGACGGACAATGTGTTAGTGGTTTGGTGCATCAACAAGTGGGGGGAACTAGATCTTACCTTTAATGCCGGGAAGCAGTGAGAGTTTGGCAGAGTGCAGTCTCACCCAACCATTTTCTTATAGCAAAGCACATTCCAGGGAAGTCAAACGTGCTAGCAAATAGGCTCAGCGGGACTATTCTGATGCCACATGATTGGTCTCTCAGTCAGTGGCAGATGTACTCTTCCACCAGTGGGGTTAGCCATGCTACAACCTATTCGCCTCTCCCTTCAACAAGTGCAGCAAGTTATTTGCCCTAATCCCGCCTCAGAAATAGTCACTGACAGATGCTCTATTCCACATTTGGCCCTCCAGTCTTCTTTATGCTTATCTTCCCCTTCCCTTAATCCCCAAGTTTTTTCAGAAAGCTTTCGGTTTGAAGAGCAAAATAATCCTCATTGCCCTCTTCAGGCCTTGATAAATTTGTTTCCTGTGGTCTCTTCTAATATGTCCTTCATGGACACTGGACCCCAGACCAGATCTCCTTTCACACCCATCAGGCCTGACTCATCCTGACATTCCAGGCCTGAAACTTGACCGCACAATTTCTCCAGTTCCAGTGATATCTGTTCATTCCAGGCTTTCCTCTCTTGTTTGAAGAATTTTGCTTGCATCCCAGAAACCCTCAACAAGAAAATATTGTAAAAGTAAATGGAAGAGATTTTTTTATGGGCTCAGCAAATAGATCTGGATTCTTTCTCTGCTCCGATTTCTGCTGTTTTAGAATTTCTAACATTTCTTTTCCAAAGTGGGGCCAGTTTCTCTGCTATTAAGTTCAACTGGCTGCCATTTTGAATTTTCTTGTTGGAGATCATGCCTTCCTTTTGGCATTACCTAGGCTGTGTAAGGCTTTTCTTAAGGATACCTTTTAACTTAGGCCACCTATTAAGGATCCTATACCACCTTGGTATCATACTTGGGTTTTACAGAGTTTAATACAATCACCCTTTGAACCCTCCGCAAAAGTGAACCTCAAGTTTCTTTCCTGGAAAACAGGTTTTCCTCGTAGCCATGATTTGGCAAGGTTAGTCTCTGAACTCCAAGCACTTTCTTCAAATCTGCCTTATTTGGTCTTCCGTAAGGACCAGGTTGCCTTGTGTACACATCCATCCTTCTTACCCAAAGTTACATCAGAAGCAAATAGCAAACAAAGTCATCAATTTGCCAGTTTTCTTCCCTAATTTTGAGTACAAAGGAGAATAAATGCTGATTATATTTTTCATATATATTCCCTAAAAGTTTTGACCCTAATAAAACAATCAAGAGCTCATTCAACTAGGTCAGTGGCTCATCATCTGCTGTTTAGTCCAGAGCTTCCATTGATATTTGTGCAGCTGCCCCTTGGTCTAAAGGTCATACCTTTGTAGCTCATTGTAAATTGGACATCATCTTCAGGAATAAGTTGCATTTGGTTCTGCGGTACTCTGAATTATCCTTCCATGAGGGCCACTCAAGGGTACTGTAGCTGGGGACTCTGTCCCATCTGTTAAGGAACCAATGAAAATTACATCAGATATTTAAGTTATGTACTTATCATAACTGTGCATCTGTGTTGTCCATTTTCATTCTTTCTCAATTTCCTTTTCACCTTCCCCCTTCCTTGACTTTGGAAATGACCTGATGGAGTTTATCAGGAACCATTGTTCCTGTTTCAGCCTCTCTTCTGTTCTATTACATCTGTTTTATATCAGTGTTTTGTACGGATTACCTTTCTTCTCTCCTAGCTTAGAGACAGCAAACAAGATCTCATGTAAAGCTGTGATCAGGGGCATTATGTGTAAAAGGATGAGCTCGAGAGACAGATCCTAGACTGTAAAAGAAGGTGGCTGGGTCAGTTCCGAACCCATCCATTGAGGAAGAATGAAAATGGACAACACAGATACATAGTTATGGTAAATACATATCTTAAATGTCAACCATTTCTGCCTGTCTGCCTCCGAGTCCACCTTTGGCTTCTAGTTTTGAAATCAAACAATTCCTTAAAGGCATCCTTCATATCAGGCTCCCAAGAAAACCTATTCCTCCTCTTTGGAATCTTAATTTAGTTGTTGAAAAATTGACTTCTGTTGCCCTACTGTTGGCAAGGTCGAGGGGTTTCCTATTCCATCTTGATCTCCTCCTAATTCCCTTCCTAAATGAATATGTAATTGTTTCCTGGAGGTTGCTCTGGTTCTCCAGGGAGACATAATTTGACGATTAGTCATCTGTATGTCCCATATTTAGATTATAACTTGCACATAGGACATATGGCCGACATGCAGTGCCTGGAAGGTGTAAAAGCTTTGATATACTGGCTGGTTAGGCTATCCTCAGCAGGATATCCCAAGGGTAAAGAATACTGCAACAGTGAAAAATAGGGCATCTACTGTTAAGAAGATCTTGCATAACAGTACTTTATCATTTTGAAAAATAGGAACCTAGACCATGAACCACCAGGAAAGTTTTCCCTTTGTAGATCTAGAACATTATAAAAATACTATTAGTGTGCACTGCTTTGACACTCCGTCTGTCTCTCGGTTATAAGAAATTGTTACCTTACTTATCTTTAAGTTTAATAGTGTGCAGTTACAAGTGTGTTCTGAGAATATTGGTAAACGTTCTTATAATAGGATCCCTGCCTAACGAAAGAGCATCTCCATCTAGGTAGTCTCCTATACATATTTTGGGTCTGAGTATATGTAGTTGACTTCTGTGCCAGTTTCAAGTTTTATTAGTCTTTTTGTATGTGTCCATTATGGCTCATTTGGTTTTCCCCAACAGCATTTGTTGGTATACTGATTCTATTTGGCATATTTGGGTACCAAAAAAATATAGAGAAGGATGTGTGATGCTCAGTCTCTCTCTGCCCATCCCTGTGTAAATCCTGTATCACTGGATTGTACTTGCTAAGGATATACAACTGCTGAAAAAGTTCAACTGGATAACTTTTTTTTTTTTTTTTTTTTTGCCTTCTGTACATTCTCCCATTTATAATGTGATTTTCTACTGCACTTATCCTGTAGTTTAACATCTATAGGTTTTTGTGTGATGTGCTTTATTTGGGGAGCACTTTTAGAAGAGTTTGAAGCCAAGACCATCAAGAATTGTACTGTACTGTAAGCAGCAACAGTGATCCTTATGACTTTGATAGGTATGAAACCCAAATTTTATACACCTTTTCATGTTTTTTTTTTCTTTTTTCCTCTGGTCTGCATGATGGCAGCTTGGATTTTGTGGGTCAGTTTTAGGAGGCTACTGACAATATCAAAAGTGACAAAATAAATTCCAACAATTTAACTCATAACTGCTTCTCTCTGGTCACAGCATTGCAAAACACAGAGCAGCTTAAATGAGGTTGATGATGATCACTTCTTATTGTTGAACATGGCTGATTTTGCAAGTTCTTCTGTTTTACTTTAGCAGCAAAACACATGCAGTTTTAACTTGCATTCCCATCCTACACTCTCTTCTTAGTTCATGTAAATAAGGTTTAATCATGTATTTCTAAAATTGGTTACAATTCAGTGAAAAATAATCAGCTGAGAAGGTTTGGCTGCTAGGCGGTTTGTTGTAACAAAAGATTCTTTCATTGTTCGGCCTTTTTTATGGGACTAAAAGAGGTATCTTTTTCATTCTGGCACCCTTCCCAAAAGGGCTTTGTTCCTGATTTTTTTTTTGCGGAGGTTTTCTCAACAGAAGCTGACTTTGTTTTTAAATAGTCATGCTCGCTTCTGTTCTAAACCTGTCTGTCTGTGGTTCCTACTGTATGATGAATGGGATAGTTTTGCCGTCTTCAGAAAGACCATCTGCACTTTTGTGGTAAAATATGCTACTGCTCTACCGTACCCCAAACAAATGTCAAAGTAACTTGTGCCTAGCAGTTATTTTTGTTTGCTGTGCTGCCTCTTTCCCATATGATTGAATCTGCCATGTAGTATAGGTGGTTTAATCTGCTGCAGCAGTAGACTGAGCAAAACATGGGTGGCTTTTTGTATTTGGTCTGTTACTTTATGCATCTTTTTTATTTATTTGTACAGGTATTAACAGCCAAAGAGCGAAAAACACAAATAGATGACAAAAATAAGTTGACGGAACATTTTATTATTGCACTGCCAATGTTGTTGTCTAAGGTAAGAAATTCTGTATTTGTTTTTCTCATTGAATACTGCATAAACTGATATTAATTTGTCTTCTCTTTACATTGTTTTAGCATTCTAATCTTTAAGATTTGACTAAACCCTGTCCCTTGAACACAGCTATTTGCATAGGCTACAGCATAAAGATTTGTGAGATGCATGTTTTGTAATACTGCTGCTGCTGCATTTAGCTTGATAGTTTGTTTACTTGTCTTGATGAAGCAATTTAACTGCAGTATGTGTTTGCAATTCTCTTTGACATTAGTCTGTGTAACAGTAGATCGGAATATTGGAGTTATCTTCCTACCTTCCTTGATTCTCCTAACCAGAATTTGCAATGGCTGTGGCCTTTTACCCTTCACTGTGTAAAACAAGAAAGGTTGTTGGAAGATTTTGATGTAGCACAAGTGCAGCTTCCTGTTATGATTTGAATTGCTGTGCACTTTTTTTTTTTTTTTTCGTCTTGCCAGTTAAACACCTCTCACTTGCCTGAAGTTTTTTTTCCTCCTTCTGTACAGTAACTTTTGCACTTAATTTTGGTGGTTACATTTGAAAATTGTCCTCCTCATTATTTTCACTTCCGTACTGCTATGTCCGAATCTACAAACAAATGTGATTGTAGTTGACAGCCCTCCAAAGATTTTCATGTCAAATGCTTGTTCTTTTTGGGGCCTGAGTGTAACAGTGAGGTTTGTGTTAGTACTGTAACAAGTTTAAACAGGCTGCTAGTATCCTACATGAAAAAAGGGTAGTCTTTGGAGAAGTCTTAAAAAAAGAAAAATAGAGGTTCAGTTAAGAGAAATATTTTAAAGTTATAAGAAAAAAAAAACTTGGCCAGCAGAAAGCAAAAGGGATGAAGAAAAACCTTTTTACCTATATAGTTTGATATTTGTCATTTTAGTATGCGAGACTGCCACGTCCTTATTGCTAACTTCCACTTATGGGGTAAAATATTTCAGTTTTCATAGTGCCCAAAATGTCTGTACTAACCTAGGTACCAAAGTTCAAACTGCAACATATCCCACTGGAACTGGCCAAGGAACAGAGGTTAGTCATAACATAGATTTTGTTAGGCATTCTGGCACTCAAGTCATAGATGCCTAAAAAAAAAGATTTGATTGTTGGCTTTCACAAACACACAGGGCCTGTTGTATGTGATTAATGAAGACATACTCAGTTTCTTCTCAGGAGCAAGTTGGTGTCCCAACCCTGTCATGGTTAACTGTAAAAGTCTGGCCAAAGGATTGACTTCTGCTTGAGAAGAACAGGCCTGACATGTTGAGATACCTTGAGAATATATACTTTGGTGTGAATTTAAGATTATTGAGCCATGGGTTACGCGAGTACATGCAAAAATTTCTTGTAAATCAGAGATAAGGAGTTTCTCACTTTTTTCATCCAGTAAGGGTTAAAAAAAAGTTTTACGATACATAATTTTCATCCACAGTACTTTCAGGCTCTCCCCCACAAAATACTAAATTTATTGACACACACTGTCATTCATGAAAACTATGAAATCCTGAGTTTCAGATTAGTACTTCATTGAGGAATTTTCTTACTGCTTATTGAAGTTGCATTGTTTTCTGTAGATAAGATTAACAATTTCCTAAGGTGTCGAAAGCAGATCCAGCATTGGGAATTTGATGTTTTTGTCTCTTTTGCTTGAGTACATAGAATGATGTTCCCAGTTGCCCCTAGTATGCTTATTTAACACATGGATGATTAAGTGCTGGGCTAGGTCCCTTGAAAATTGGCTGTAGAGAAATTATGATTGGACCAGGGGTGACATGTCATCCAGTGGTCCTGCTGATTTCTCAAAAAGAAAAAAGTGCCTGAAGGAGGAGGAGTGTGTCTGGGAAGTCACCTACAGCATCTTGATGTCTTATACCACTAATATGAGCTCAGAGTGGCTATCTGTGAGGAGAGGAGACACCTCTACCTACTGCCTACTTTGATTGAAGCTTCAGGCCTAACACCTTTGGAGGCCCCCACTGCCATTCATCTCTGACATTCCCTTGAAAGCTGAATCTTCCTTCTTGTCCTTTGGGCTTGGAGCTACTGTGTAGGCCCCCACCTCCATCACTGAAGTACTGATTTTTGAAAGGGAGGCAAGTCAGCATCTCTATGATCACTGTCAGCAAAGAAGTGTGAATGGAAGGCAGCATCCCTACGTCACTTTAAGAGAAGAAGTTGAAAGGGAATGCAGAGGTGAATGGATTGCACTTCAGACTTATAGGCACTAGGACACTGACCACACACAAACCATAATGGAGCATACCAAAGCCCAGGTGGTCACTGGTCGTCTTTCCCCTGCTACCACTGATTTGGTCCATTTCCCATCCTACCAAGGTCTCTTCTCAGGACTCTTTCAGATTGGCTTGAGACTTTATGAATTTTATGAAGTCTAGGCAGAAAACCTCTGAAATGGATCCTGTCTCAGGGATTCCCCCTCCAAATGAAAATGAAGGCTTTTCCCCAGGGGAATTCAGATTCCTCTGACTCAGAGGTGGAGGAACTGGCCTATGCAGATTAGTTATCCCCAGCCTCCTACATGGATTTTGAATCTGAGGACACTTTTTCCTCAACCTTGCCACCTGGGGATCTATCCTTTGGAGATACCGTTTTCAAGATGAGGGAATCTTTCTGACAGGATTCTTAAGGAGTTCTCTTTGGCCCAAACTAGGTCCAGACAGTTTACCGGAGCCTAAACCTTTTCAATATATGCAGTACTTAAGGTTCTTGATGATGCTTTTCATCAACCTGATTCCCATCTCCCTGCCCCCAAGAAGCCAGACCTTTTTTTGTATGTCAAATAAGTCTGACAAACACCTTTGTTAAAAATCATGTAGTGGATCCAACAGTGGTGTTCCTGGACTCTTGCAAAGGGTCATGTGAGACTGCAGGCAGGAATTCAGTTAAAATGACAACGAGAGTAAGATCCTCAACTAGTTTGGGGCAAAATAAGGCTTACACCTCAGCCATGCTTGCCATTAGGGTCCTCAACTGACAGTTTCAGAAGTCCTTCCATGACCTGCTAAGAAAGAAGGCAAAGGGGATGCCAGATTAAGGTCTTAGGAAGGCTTCTTGGGTTACTTTTTTGGTACTGAAGTTAAGTGGTAAGCCACAGTACATAAGAAAGAGATGAGACAACAGCTTGCATTGCATCTAAAAGTACTTTAATCAAAAAAATCAATTAATTATAAAAAATTATCAGCTGATTCATCATGCACATGACTCCAAGTGACCTTTTCTTGGGATTGTAGCAGTTCTGTTTAGTTTATGTAGTCTCTGAATCAGTCAAATCAGGTTCAAGCTGTTAACTTGATTCCTGATGCATCAGTCAGTCAAATCAGGATAAAGAGAGCGACTTCAATCCTGATGCATGAAAGGAACTCGGGCACTGATTATCAAACTTCAGTCCTGTTAGCAAGTACGGAAGACAGGAAGGTCAGCAAACCAAACAACTGCCCTGACTTATATACACAGAAGTGAACATGCAGTACTTACTGTCGTAAAGCAGTTGAACTGATATTTTTTGGAAATCTTGACATTAATCAAAAATATCATTTAGTTACTGGAGTTGTCTAAAACATTTACAAAGAACATTACTTTTTTTCAGTTCATTTTTATGCATTAGCTTCCCCAGTCTGTTAGACTATCTAAAACATGTCCCTGTGAAGCATGGCTGCTACTACTTTTTACACAGGTGCTGGGTTGAAAATGTCACAAGCTGCAGCTTTGTAAGAAGTATGTTTGCCTCATATATTTTGTAACTTAAATGTAAAACGCTGATTAATCCATCCATCCGTCCTCAACTCATTTTCCAATTTTTGCACATGGATTGTGGGTGTCACTTCAACATTGCCAATCATAGTAGTATTAAAACATGGCCACTAGTCATGTCATAATAGGGTAACAAGCATAATATTTATCTGTTTAATTTAGATTTATGCTGTTTTGTCTTTGCTACTCTCTTTGATTTTTCATGCCCAACCACGTGGGAACCAAATCAATAACATGGGACAGAATGCATTTTAATGTGTATAGTTGTTCACTACTAGATCAATGTTGGCAGTGGCAATGATTTATATTCATTTAGTCAGTCTAATATGTTTGCTCATACAAAAAGCAGTCATGGATATTTTTTGTACTCCGCAAGAAAACTTTGGTATAATTAAGTATCTGCATTTTGGTATTCGAGTTATGATATTATTGACTATCCTTTGTCTTATTTTTGGATCATGGTCATATAACAGTTACAGTGCTGAATTTAAATTATATCTTAACACCATTGAACATATTTTGTAAGGTATTTTGGTCTACACTATTTAGAAACTCATTACCTACTCTTGTTACCCTTGGTGCAGTGGCTAACAAATCTTAAATGATTAGTTTTAGAATATGGATTAACATTTGATGTCAGTCTATTCCCGTGTTGCAGTATTCTTAGTGTGAGATTCTCCGCCTCAGGCGACCCGAATGTTGTCTCCTATATAAAACCTTAAGCCCTGTAGGTGCGTGGGATGTCACACATAGGGCCATAAATCCAGGGACCTTAAATGTGACGTCTGGACGCACAGACCTCAGAACTTTACAGCTGCAGTCGAACATCAGATCGATCGCATTGCTCCTCTACTATCAAGACGTCTAAAGCCAAGTACCCCAGTGGAAATTTTTTTTTTTTTTGCTATTGCTTTAATTTGGTTTATTGTCCCCCCGTTTTTAGCTGATGTCCACTAAGAAGGGTAAATGATGCGGGTGTCAGATTCTACATAAAGACTCACATGACCGTTGCGTTTTTTGCCTGGACCGAGAACACAGCCATACCTCTTGTCCAAATTTGTCCCAAAGATGCTCAGAAGCCGTTTGGCCGCCGTTGATCTTTACTTAGAAAGCCAGAGACTAAAGAAATTAGCACTTAGGATGGATCCAGAGTCGGTCACCCAGGCAGAGCCTCCACGGAAAAAGGCCAAGTTGTCACAGCCTACTACTTCTCCCCCTCCGCCATCGGACGCCCCGCCATCTTACGATTTAGGAGTTGAGGGACATTTGTTAGAGCCATCTACTACTTCGACTCCCCTCAAGGAAGCCACTTCTGAAGTAACGGCCAGCACGTCCCCAGAGGTAGCTCAGATGTCAGTTTCTACTGATGCCGAGGAAGAAGCAGGCCTCGCCGGACGCCCGGATGATATACTACAACCCGAAGCCCCAGCTCCAACAAAGGCCCCTGAAACTACGCCTTCTCCCAGGACTACACCTTTGAAAAGGAAACAGAAAAGCAAGCATCTATCTCCCTCTGCTGAGGGATTACCTGACTGGCAATCCTTCACTCAGTCCTTGATGCAGGCCTTCATGGCCCTTAGGACTTCGGCCTCTTCACCTTCCACCATTCCTGTTTTCAGCCCTAGGCCTGCCTGAGCTACTTCAGTCCATCTTCCCACTTCTCGTGTAGGAGAAGAAGAAGAGGAAGTTCACTCCTCATCCGATGAGTCACTCATCACAGATTGCCTCTCCATTGGAATACTATTCCCCTGATGAGGAATCCGTAGAAGGGGACTGTCCCCCAGACGACATTGCCTTTGGGGAGACCATTACCAAAAATGAAAATATTTCAAATGGGATACTTCCCAAATGACTAAAACTCAAGATATTTTGAATTACTACAAGTAGAATCTCCCTCTCCATTTGCCATCCTACCAGTTATACCCACTTATCTTGCTGCATTTTCTTCAGCATCAAAAAATCCTGATTCACAGCCACCTGCCACAAGAGACTTCACCATTTCTACAAGGTGCCTGATGACCACAAATTCCTGGTGAAACCCCCCCTTGACAGGACCTGTTGGTGATTGCTGTGCCCCCTGGCAAGCAGTCAAGATTAATACCCTCATTGTCCCTTTTACCTACTGACAAGGACAGTTATAATATGGACAGGATAGGCAAAAAAAGGTTTATACCTCATCCACCCTAGCCTTTAGAGCTATCAGCAACCAAACTCGTATGATAAAATATGCCTTGGACTTAGTATTCCAAGCCTCTACTGTCCTGTCCTTGCCTGACAAGGCAAAGGTAGCATCAAAACTGTCCCTGGCTTCTCAGTTAACCCGACATTAAATTAGATGCAGTCATGGTGCAGCAGAGGCTTCTGCAAGGTCTGCTGCTTCCACATCAGTGCTAAGTAGATGTTCTTGGCTTCGCCTTCAACCCCTGCTGGAGGACTTCAAATCCAAATTCTTGATGCCCCTCTTGACCATAACCTCCTGTTTGGGGAACAGTCTGCAAAGCAAGGAGCTTCGGGATATTAAACGCCTTCTTGTGTCTCCCATTCCTAAATATTACAGGAATTACCCAGCCCAAGACTACCTTTGTCAGGAGGACCCCTTCTCTGGTACTCCTTTGTCTTCCAGATGTAGGAAAGGAGCCAGGAGACAGACCACTTCCAGACCAGCTTCCTCTCAGCCTACCAAAGATGGCTCTTTCATGACAGAAATGGCTGCATCAACGTGTAACTGCTTTGCCCACCTCCCCCTTTAAGTCCGCCTCTCCCACTGCCTACCTCTTTGGAGAATTATCACCACAGACCGCTGGGTTCTGGCAGTAGAAGAGGGATATTTCCTCTCTTGGAAAGAAAGACCCCCCCCTGCAAGGGGCATTCCATTCACACCCAAAAATCTACCATACCTTATTCTTCAGATCCTACAGGATCTTCTGAACCATGGAACTGTAGAACCCACCCCTCCAGCACAAGAAGGAAAAGGTTTTTACTCAAGGTTATTTCTAGTGCCAAAAAAGGATGGCCCTTGGAAGCCAATTCTGGATCTGTCCTGTCTAAACCTCTTTCTGAGAGTTCCATCTTTTAGAATGTTATCCCTCCAGACCCTTCCTCCACTGTAGCCAGCCCACACATTCATGGCCACGCTAGATCTCAAGGAGGCCTGCCTCCAGACCCCCATAAACCCTGTCACAGAAAGTACTTGCGTTTTACTGGGCCCTGATGTTCATCGTGTTTCACTGTTGCAGTCATTACACTTGGGTTATCTTGCTGGCACGCTACCCGCAGTCGTCCCGAGATCCAAAGTCTAGGTCCGGCGTCGGTTGCTGTCGCCTCTTCCCTGACGTCAGTGCACCAGGGGTATAAAAGATGCAACCAACGCCATTTTCTTCAGTCTTTCTTGCCGCGCGGTACCCAAAGCAAAAGCAGTTGCCGGTCGGCCAACTCCTGAGATTTTCGAAATAGAGTTTCAGATCCAAAGTCTTCAATAAAGCTAAGTACCCCGTTGGGGTTGCAAGTTTTCTTCCAATGCAACTCCTCTGCAAGACAGTCAAGGGAGGACTCGAAAGAGGAGGGGGCCTGCTGTAGAGGGGGAGAGTGGAAGACCTGCTGGATAGGCTGACACTTTTGAAGAATAGGAGAGGAGGTTGAAAAAAGTATTCATAAAAACTCTAAAGATGTAATTGGTAGAAAAGGAAAGGAAGAAAATCACTAAAAAAACAAACTTAGCTATAGGCAGCTCAAGACCAGCACAATCACGTCTATCTAGAAAGGCGGTAAAGAGATCTGAGGGGTTAGGGAAGATGTAGGGCATTATGGGAGTCTTTTTCTGTCAGTGTCCCAGACCGGCTCTGCTCCAGTGTGGTCAGAGTAAAGAGTGGGTCCCAGACCCGAGACTGTGGTTTCGGCTCTGACCTGGTCAGATCCGTCCCTCCCCCTAGGGGCTTTGACTCTTGACAGTTCGGGACCAATGTTGTCTAGAGGCGAAGAATTTGGGTGGTGTCTTCTTTTTCTCCTCTGGCTATTTCGCCTCCAAGGAGGGAGGGGGAAGGATCCCCGGACTTGTCGGTCTTTCAGGTGGCAGAGAGAGCATTATCTCTGTCTAGAGATGCATCTATTCACTCCCCAAAACCTATGCAGTACTCATCTGGTTTGGGCCTTGGTCTCATTCGTACTGTGCACTGTCAGCCTATCCAGGAGGTCTTCCATTCTCCCCCTCTACAGCAGGCCCCCTCCTTTTTCGAGTCCTCCCTTCACTGTCTTGCAGAGGAGTTGCATAGGAAGAAGACTTGCAAGAGGAAGCACGTTGACATCCCTTTGGAGTCTCTGACCAAGGACACCAATTTCGATGAGGGAGAAGGATCCCTTCTGATGCCACCTGAAGACATCTCCTTTGGAGATATCTTGGAGATCCCAAGCGAAAGGGTGGGATGGTCTTCCCAACCTCCTTCTCCTGAGGAATCAGTGTTTCTGGAGGCCTTTTGGGCAGGCCCATCTACGATCTGGGTGACTCCACCGCACACAAACTTATTGACCTAGTTTCCTGCTGGGCTTGGAAGGAGCCAGACCCTGTGGAGCCTTTCCCCAAGCAAGCCGAAAAATTTCTAAGCCCCCCCCCCCATATGATCACCCTCATTGGAGTAAATGCATTCAAGTTGATGTCATCCTAGTGTCAGCAGACACAAAGAAGGAGCTAGCGGAACAGAGCTCCTCTGTCCACCCCCCAAACAAGGAGTCTCTGGTGTTGGACAGGCATGGGCAGCATGTCTACGCCTTGGTAACTTTTATGCTAAGAGTGTTAAACTATTTGTCACATTTCACGTGCATTCAGAGGGATTTGGCCAAGGAACTCACCACTTCTCTCTCAGATTTTATGTTGGAGGGCGACTTTAACAAAGTTTTTCCCCAACTGTCAACTCTCGTTTCCTTGTCTTATTCATTGATGAGGTTGATTTCTAGTGCAGCAGAAGGAACCTCTCGAGCTGCCAGCTCAGACATAACCCTGAGGAGACATGCCTGGTAGAGGCTTTGTACATCCTTTGCTAACACCCCCTTTGATGGTTCTTCGTTCGGATCATCTTTTAAGTAAACACTTTCCTGCAGTGAGCAAGAGAGGAAAGACCCTGACTGCTGTAAGGATTAAATTTTCTTCCCCTCAAAGGCCTTTTCAAAGAGCCAGCACAGTGGGAAGAAAATGTGGTTCAGAAAGTCTTGGGGTTCTTTCCAGGATTCTTAGAGGTTCTCAGGGTAGAGGAGGTCCGCAAAATTAGGCTTCAGAGAACCTTTCACTGACAAACCCTACCAACACTCCTGAAGTGCTGCCCGACTATCCTACTCCTGAGGCAGCCGGGGGCAGGCTTTCATTAAGCCTGGACAAAACTAATAAATGACACCTGGGTGCTAAAAATAATCTCAGCAGGTTATTACATTCCCTTTTCCTTCCTCCACCATTCCCTGAAAAGAATCTCTCCAATGTTTCACCAAGTCAGAAGGAGTACGCCATGCAAGAAGTTCAAAAACATCTAGGCAAAAGTCATCCAACAGGTCACAACTGAACAACAAGTGTGCAGAAACCTATTCATGCTTCATTTTTGTGCCAAACGAGACAAGGGACCTAAGGTCAATAACGGACCTGAGCAAGCTAAATCTGTATGTCAAGAAGTCGAAGTTTCGCATGTTGATGGTTCAGTCCATTCTGAATTACTATGCAAGGATGATGTGATACGCTCTGTTGATCTCCAGGATGCATACTGTCAAACAAAGATTGACAAATGCTCCAGACGACACTTGCACTTCTGGCTGGGAGCCAACCATTACCAGTTCAG
This sequence comes from Protopterus annectens, assembly GCF_019279795.1. NCBI lineage: Eukaryota > Metazoa > Chordata > Ceratodontiformes > Protopteridae > Protopterus > Protopterus annectens. The sequence goes on from NC_056734.1 coordinate 543,441,678, forward strand.
TGCACTGCCCTTTGGACTTACCACAACCCCCCTCCCCCGGTGTTTTACCAAATGTTTGTCAATAGTGGCAGCTCACCTGAGATTGCAAGTATTCCTGGTGTTTTCATACTTAGATGATTGGCGCCTAACTGCAGTATCGAGGCATCAACTAGTCCAAGCATCACAGTATCTATTGCACACCTTCAGTCAGCTGGAGATTGCGATGCGTTTGAAGAAGTCAAAGCTAGCACCTTTGCAGAGGATAGAGTTAATAGGAATGCAACCGAACACAATCACTCAGTTAGCAGCCCTGCCATTAGAACATGTGTCATCCCTGAGACAACAAGTTCAAGTCTTACTGGATACAACTGCACCCCCAGCAAGATTTATCCTAAGAGCTTTAGGTTCCATATCGGCTGTCATACTTCTGGTGCCACAGGCAAGATTCCTTATGCGAGTGCTTCAGTGTACTCTAGCGGCTTATTGGTCCTTTCTGTATCGTCCCAATCAAGGTGACTCAAGTCTGCAGACATCATCTTCTATGGTGGATGCTATTGGGCGATCCTCATCTGGGCAGATCTTTTTCCCTTCCCCCTCCAGCAGCCACATTAACACGGACACTTCCTTGTTGGGTTGAGAGGCATTACGAAGGAAGATTTGGTCCAAGGCACGTGTTTCCCAACAGAAACCGAATTGCACATTAGTATTCTAGAAATGAGAGCAGTCCTTCTGACATTGCAGACTTTCAAAGACTGCCTACCTCTGGGAAGGACAGCAGTTCATGCAGACAACATGCCAGTAGTTTGGTATATCAAACTGTGGGGTACCTGTTCATAGCCATTATACAGGGAGGCCATGAGAGTGTGGGAATGGGCAATCTCTTTGAACTGCTTACTTGCGCACATTCCCGGGGAGACCAATGTTCTGGTGGACAGACTCCACAGATCTATCTTGAGTCCACACAAGTGGTCCCTAAATCAATCAGTAGTGAGTCAAATCTTCCTCCATTAGAGCTAACCTCGCTGCAACCTTTTTGCATCTCCCTTGAACACCAGATGCAGCAAATACTTCGCTCTGATCCTCCGAAGTGGGGAGTCACTCAGGGATGTTTAGTGCATGATTAGCTTCCGGGTCTCCTGTATGCTTACCCTTCAATTCCCTTGATTCCTAAAGTTCTACAGAAAGCCATCAGGCTAAAGAGTACTTTAATCCTAATTGCTCCTTTCTGGCCTCGTCCGGTATGGTTCTTCTTCCTACGGTCTCGCACCAAATGTTCACCATGGATACTGGATCCCAGACAGGCTCTGATTTCTCACTCATCACAACATTACCCCCCCCCCCTCCTCAATCTCAGATCCCTAAGACTAACCGCTTGGTTCCCCCACTTCCAGTGATGCTAAAAAAAAGTCCAGGCAGGCCTCCCTGGTCCGGGAAATCATACTTGATTCTCAAAAACCTTCTACAAAAAAGTTGTACAATATCAAATAGAAGAGATTTTCTGTGTGAGCATCAAACTGGAACACCAACCCCTTTTCAGCTCTCATCTCCGCTATTCTCTTCCTGCGTTCTTTTTCAAGATAGAGCAAGTTTTTCTATGATTGTTACAATTGGCAACAATTGCTTATTTGCACATAACAAAAGATTCTAATTCACTAATTTCCATTTCACCATCCAGATTGTGCCAAGCCTTTATGGAAGGGATTTTTCCTTCTCAGAACCTTGACTAAAAATCCTTCCCCTCCTTGTGATCTGACGTTAATCCTACAAGGTCTCACTCAGAGAGACTCTGAACTGACTGACTCCTGCGACAAAATTTCTGTCCTGGAAGACAATTTTTCTTGTGGCCAGTACTTCAGCTAAAAGGGTATCACAATTTCAGGCTTTATCAACCAAACCGCCATATATTACCTTTTTCAAAGACAGAGTTTCTCTGAGGACGAATCCTTCCTTTATGCCTAAGATGACCATGGAGGCTAACATAAATCAGTCCATTTATCTTCCAGTCTTTTTTCCTAACCATTCTAAGAAGAGTGAATATATGCTTCACCTGCTTGGCATTCGTAGACTGTTGTGTTTCTATCTACACAGGACAAAGGAACATAGAAAATCTGAACAACTATTTATTTCCTTTTCACCCAAATTGGCTAGGACAAGTAGTATTTAGCAAAATGGATCACTAATTGCATTTCCACCATCTATTCCTTGAAAGGCTTACAGTTAGTTGCCTTATCCACCAAGGGCCCATTCTGCCAGGTTGATATCTGCTGCTTTGTCCTTTTCAGCTAGAACCTTTATTGACGAAATTTGCGCTGTGGCAACTTGGTCCAGTGCACATACCTTTGTCTCACATTACAAATTGCATATAGTCTCCAGAGACAGAGCAGCCTTTGGCTCTGTGGTGCTTCAGCATATCCTGCCATAGAGGCCACCCAAGAGATCAGGGACTCTGACCCAGTCGTGAGGAAGGATGAAATGGATAACATCAAATTTAGGAGTTATGCACTTAGCATAACTTGGTACCTGTGTTGTCCAATTTTGTTCTTCCTTACATCCCACCAGACCTTCTCCCTTCTAGAAAGTGTAGAGGTATCTGGAGGATTCTGAGCTCCATAGGTTACTAATTTGAGCTCCAAATTGAGGGTGATATCTTTGTGTTTGTAAATTTTGTTTCTAAACTTCTCTCTCTCCTTTCCTGAGGCAGTAACTTTAGGGGAGATGCATGGCTTTATGGGAGTGGGAGGAGCTCGAGACTAGAAATGTCAGTCTTTTGGAATGGCCCGATAGGATCCGATGTCAGATCCTATGACCCAGTCGTGCGGAAGAATGAAATTGGATAACACCGATGCCAAGTTATGGTAAGTACATAACTCTTAATTAGCATTCATCCCTTTCAAACTTAAGTTACTTGAGGATTTACTAGAGATTTTGAAAGAGGCTAGAAAACCCAACACTAGGAAATGTAATATAGCCAAGTGGAAAAGTTTGTCCCATTGCAGTAGCAGAGAACAGAAACCCAACTACACACACGTGTCACTTGTTTTCTGTCTCTGTGAAGGTATATACCTCAGTTATTTCTGAGTGTCTTACTTTTGTATTTTCATTTGTCAGTGAATGAGTTAGCTCCCCCAAGGGATTATTATATTTGAAACCCTTCAAAAAAAGGAGAGAGAGAGAGAGAAACATTGCCAATGTGAGGCCTCAGTTTGCGCTGAGAAAAGCTCACACTTCTTCCATTTGAATCATTTTCATCCTCCTCCTTAAATTTTTTGTCTTGGAAGACTGCCTTGCTATAGTAACTGTGACTAGATGTATTTCAGAATTGCAGGCTCGCATGCAAAGATCCCTTTGTAGTATTCCATCAAGACACAGTGCACATTGAAATAACCCATTGTTATGACAAAGGTGGTTATAGAGCTGTCCTTGAATTAGGCTGTCTCCTTCCTTGTATTCTTTCCATCAACTCAAAATAAGGGGGAAAAGATTTTGCATTCCGTAGAGGCTCATATTCAATTAAGATTCTTCCTGGATAGAATAAAGCACTGCAGGAGGTCTGACTAGCTTTTTATTGCCTTTGTCTACGGACAGGGAGGGGAAAGCTGGTCAACAAACAGTCTATTTCAGATAAACTCTGTTTGAATCAAGGAAATAGGCATGGGACCTCTCTCCCCTTTATTTGCTTTATATTTAGAGCCATTAGCAAAGCAAATAAGGACACAGAAGTGCAAGTATATAATTGGTATGGTAATCGAGAAAAGTTGGCTTTATTGTCAGATGATGATATTTGTGCCTGATAAATCCAGAAAGAGACATCCCAGTGTTGTGAAACATTTTGAGATGGGCATAAGAAGATGAAGTATTTAGGAGTATGGATTAAAAGGCTTCTGTTATGGCAGCTAAGGATATGTGGGAAAAGACTAAACAAAAGATAATACAAAATTGAGAAACTGGAAACTCTTATTTGTGGATATGGCTAGTAAGATACAAGTAGCGAAAAAAAAATGTAATCCCTTTAGTCTTGTGTACGGGTCAGGCATACTTTTATCAACCAAAGGAGAAGTAGTGGACAGTAGTTAATAAAGAATTGAAAAAATTTATCTGGGCAGGTAAGATTGCAAGAGTTAAGTGTGACAAGTTGATCTTTCCAATATACCAGGGTGGTTTAGGTTAACCTGATTTGAAGGGATATTTTAGGCTTGTTTACGTAGTACAAGCAGAAGGTTGTAATTCTAAGTGTAATGGGATGATGATGAAGCAAGGGGAAAGTTCAAGAGAATAGAGAATGGGATTTTGGATGTATATCTTTAAGGAGAATGACTATACAGAATATTGTATTCATAAAGTAGCAGAAAGTATTCTAAGAACTAATCCAATATGAGAATGGAGAAAGGGGATTTTGCCAGTAGGGGTGACTGCAATTAAGAGTACAGAAAATAAGCAAGAGGGGCTGGAATTTACTGGAGAAACCTGCCAGAGGAACCAGGATATTGGGAGCAAATAACTCTAGCAGGAAAGGCAATAGAGTGAGGTAAGGCCAAGAAGACTTTTGGACTGCAGGCTGGAGACTGCCTTCCCTACCGAGGCTTGATCTGTGAATACAGGCAAAGAAAGTGGGATTGGGGATTTTAAAAGTGAAAGACCTGCCCTGGTAGAGTTTCTAGTTGAATCTAGAACAGAAGTAGCCATTAAAATGGATAATTAGTAGGACATATAAAATACTGCACGATAGCTATAAAACTCAATCGGAGAAGGCTAGAAGAGATTGGGAAGAGAGACTGAAAAAGCAGTTTACAAGAAAACAATGTGAAGACGTATGTATGGCTCCCAAGTATGCAACCAAGTTCAGAAGATTTAGGATCTTTGCTTGGAAGTGTTTGCATAGGTATTCTTATACCCCAAGCAGACTTCAAAGAATTTTTCCTCAGGTAGATAGCAAGTGTTGGAGATGTGACAGAGAAGGAGGAGATAAGTTTTGGGAGTGTAATGAGTTGTCAGATTTAAAAAATTCCCCACAGAGTGCTCTATCAGAAATATTGAGTGAGCAAATGGCTGTAAGAAAGAAAATAATTCCTTTGATCTGGAATACAGGTTTTCAATTGTCTACATAGCAAGGCTTTATTAAGTTTAATTTTGTTGGTTACCAAAAAAGCAAATATCAGAAAGTGGAAATCAAAGTCTACAACTGTGTTTGAGGTATTGAATAATTATAAAACAGCTAAAAGAACTGGAAGAGGGATATTTAGAAAAGGGAAGAAGCAGATTACATAAAAGTAAATGGAAATTGTGGGAGGAGTAAAGTTTAAGGGACGAAGGGAGTTGTGCAGTTTTTTTTGTAATGTTAGACTGATAGTAGTAGTAGAGAAAGTGTATGTGATGTATATTGTATTTAGATAAAATATAGGCAAACATACATTAACAGAAAAAAACATTTAAACATTTTCTAAGTGATAATTTAGTAAAGGTCTTTACAAAACAGCCCATTTCAGAATGAATAGCTCTTTGCATTGATTTTTGCTGCAGTGTCTCAGGTCTAGTGAGAGCTTATTCTGCCAGGGCCACAGCTGCTACCTCAGCCCTGTACCGTTTTGGGAGCAGCTGCATGGTTCTCAGGGCGCACCTCTGCTAACCATTACAGTTTTCACTAGTATTTTCTGGGCCAAGGAAGGTTTGACCATGGCCATACTGAAGGGCCTTGTGCCCCCTGCTTGTTTAAGCGAGCCACACTCCGGTTTGTAATCTCTTGGTGTCATCCCAGGAGTTAGTACTGCAGCAGTGTATTATGAAGGACATAGAACAGCTGTGATGTTCTTAGTGTTTCACTGTTGCAGTCATTACATTAGGGTAATCTGCTGGAAGGTTGCCCTCAGTCGGCCTGAATTCCAAAGTCTTGGGTCCTGCGTCGGTTGCTGTCTTCTCTTCCATGACGTCAGGTCATCAGGGGTATAAAACATGCAGCCGACGCCATTTTCTTTAGTCTTTCTTGCCGCGCTGTGCCCGAAGCAGAAGCATTTCGCAAGTGCCGGTTGGCCGACTACTGAAATATTCGTGTCTGAGTTTCAGAACTGAAGTCTTCACTAAAGCTAAGTACCCCGTTGGGGAAACTTTTTTCTTACTTTTTACCGATGTCAGAAAACGTTAATTGTATTACTTGTGGAAAGGAAATACCTCAAGGATTTCCATTTATACTGTATTCCTTGCCTAGCCCCTGATCACAACATGCCTGGCTGTCGGTTTTGTGCTAGATTTAACCAACAGACTATTAAGCGTCTGTATATTTTTGCATCAAAGTATTTTGGAAACAGATTTATCTACCCAGAAATGTCGTTGGATAGCAATCCGACTACCGGAGTACATAAAAAATGCAAAGAAAAAGACAGAGAAAGGCAGTCGAGATCCAAAACTGACGACGAAGCTTCTCCTAAGCCAGTCGCTGGTTCGCTGGTACTCAGGAGCTTTTGCAGCCCCTGATACCCGCTACCTTCGAGTCGCAGGCTTCTACCGACACCCATGTGGAGTCCAGCATGCTGCAAGATACTCAAGGTATTGGACCGACAGATGTATCTCCTTCAGATGGGTCCGGAGCCGCTGAGCAGGCACCGGCTTCTGAAGGTATATTCAGACCTCAACAATTGTATATCAAACCGACGACAGCTGCAAAACCAAAAACAAAGGTAACTTGTAAAACTGACACATGGGCCACATGCACAGGCCTCCATGTTTAAAAAACAGATGATCAAAATGGCTGAAGACCTTATTACCTTGATCAGGGGTATCCATCCCCCTCCAGATAAGAGGCCAAGGCAAGACACCGACTATGAATCTTCAGATCAGGTTTCTATTTCTTCTGATCAGGAATTATCTATTCCTCCCTATGAGGATTCTGATGGTGAGGAGTCTATTCCATCTGCATCTCCTCCTGAGGATTATTCATTTGGAGAAACATTGCATACTTTGAGGGAGCATTTTCACTGGGAGAGTCAAGACTTCTCAGCATCAAAAAAGAGGCTCAGGGATTTCCTCCTTCTCCCTCAGCACAGGCCTTTAGCCATTCCCCCTGTCCTAGACATTGTGGATGATAGGTTTTCGGAGTCCAGCTTGACCCCTGACTCTTTACCTCTGGCTCCCATTAAGCCTGACAGATATTACAGGGTCCCTGACTCTCGCAAATTTTTATTTAGAAACCCTGCTGCTGATCCTGAAACGATTTCACAGGGTCCAAAGGGAGTTAAGGCCTGGACAGCAAAAAATCCTACCCCCCCCCTGACAGAGATTCAAGGGCACTGGACAGATGGGGAAAAAAGGTTTATACATCTGCAACCTTGGCAATCAGGGCCTTAAATTGTCAATTTCATATGCTTAAGTACCAACATGTTATGGGATTGCTGAAACAGAAAATGATGTTGATTTCAGAATGTGCAGAAAATAAAGAATTGCAGGAATTATTGCATGCAGCTGAACAAGTAGGAAAGCATACATTGCAATATGGTTTTGATTCCTTGGAGGCCTCCTGCAGGGCCACAGTTACTGGATCTGTGATTAGGAGGCAGTGCCTGATTAAAGAAACAAAATTTGCCTGATCATGTTAAAGCTAAACTGCTAGATGCACCTTTACAACATGATTCTCTGTTTGGTATTAAGGCAGAAGAGGTTTTAAAGAAAATGGAAGACAAAGCTAAGTCTATGCAAACTGTTAAAGATTTTTTACAAGTGCAGCCACCAAGATTCAGTAGACACTGGCCTACAAAAAAGTGGTCCTTTCCTGTGTCAGACAGAGCTCAAAGGGGCAAATCCAGACGCCCTAAGGGTTCCAGATACCAGGCGCAAGATTCATGCAGGTCAAAGCAATGGGGCGCTTCCACTTCCAAATCTGGAGGAGATAAAGCGCAAACCTACAGAAAGCAATCCCAATGACTCCCCTCTGCTTATACCAAGCATTTATCTTTTGGCAGCACCCATAGGGGGCAAAATTAGCACTTTTTGCTCAAAATTGGCACTTAATAACCCAGGACAAGTGGGTACTAAACATCGTATCACAGGGATACAGATTCCATTTCCACACTCTGCAAAGGCAAATGGTTGGCCAGATCTGCCAAAAAATCAATGGGCAGAGGCACAGAAACAGTTTACGTCCCTCATGGATATGGGGGCCATTCAGATAGTACCAGAACAGGAAAAAGGGCAAGGCTTTTACACAGGACTGTTCTTGGTACCCAGAAAGGACAAGGCCTGGCAGCCAATACTGGATTTATCGATTCTGAACACATACCTGGACATTCCTAAATTCAAAATGCTGACTTTGCAGCAGCTTCTTCCCATGCTGGGCAAGAACGCTTGGCTATTGAAATTAGATCTAAAAGAGGCATACCTGCATGTCCCAATAAGACAATCGTGAAGATACCTCAGATTCAAGGCTGGCTTAATGCATTACCAATTCTCTGCACTGTCCTTTGGCTTATCTACTGCGCCCAGGGTCTTTACCAAGTGCCTGGCACCAGTAATTGCATTTTGCAGACAAAAATGTATACAAATATATCCTTACTTAGACGACTGTCTCATTCAAGCAGAGAACAAGGACATTCTTCTTCGACATCTGGCATTTGTAAAAAGGCTTCTAACATGCCTAGGGTACACAATAAACGAAAAGAAATCACAACTGGTACCCTCTCAAACGATAACATTCTTGGGTGCAAGCTTGAATGCAACTGCCCAGATGGCTTACCTCACGCCAGACAAGCAAAGGCAACTGACTACTTACTTCAAACTGATGGCAACAAAGACCCAGTTATCTGCAAGACAAATTCTGCAGGCTCTGGGCTTCATGGCATCCTGCATCCTACTGATTCCGTATGCAAGACTGCATATGAGGAAACTTCAATGGTACCTGAAAAGTTTATGGAGTCAGCATTCTCAGTCTGGAAGCAATGATTCCTCTCATACCCTGCCTACAACAGGAGTTTCTATGGTGGGCAAAGGCATGTCACCAAAACATGGGACGGCCCTTCACTCTCCCCCCTGCCAGCCAAACCTTAACAACAGACTCATCGGATTATGCCTGGGGGGCCCACATGGCAGGAAGATGCATTCAGGGCATATGGACCCCAAAACAAATGCATCTGCATATCAACCAGAAAGAGATGCTAGCTGTTCAAAATGCCCTAACAGCCTTCAAGGACTTACTTCATCCAGGACAACTACTGATAAAGACGGACAACACCACAGTCATGTGGTATATAAACAAGTAAGGAGGTACACACTCATACCCCCTTTGCAGATTAGCCATGGCACTGTGGGACACAGCTTTTACCTACCAAATACATCTTCAAGCTCAGTTCCTGCCAGGAAAACAAAATATACTGGCAGACGATTTAAGCAGAAACCTTATGGATCCTCATGAGTGGAAACTAAATGCACAGGTCTTCAGCATGATAACAGAGAAATGGGGGCGCCCAGACATAGATCTATTTGCCTCTCCTCAGAATTATCAATTGAAAAGATTCTGCACAAGGACTTATCACAGACAAGCATGGAAAGTGGACGCCCTATCCTTCAATTGGAAAAACCTGTCAGTTTACGCCTTTCCTCCTCTGCCTCTTCTCCCCAAGGTCCTCCTAAAAGTCAGACAAGAGAAACCAAAGATACTAATTGTCCCGGACTGGCCCCGCCAGTACTGGTACCCAATCCTAAGGAACTTGTCTCAATACCCAGCTTGGACCTTACCTCAAAGACCAACTATTGTCCCAGCAAAACAATCAAATCCTGCACAATCAACTGCAGACACTAAACCTGGCAGCATGGCTGATCATGTAGTTATACAAACAACACCTCTCAGTAAAGCTATGATGGATGACATTTTGGAAGCCAGAAGGCCTAGTACTAGAAAATCTTATGCTGACAAATGGAAGAAATTCTATGCTTGGAATCAAGCACAAGGATCTGATACAGTAGAACCAAATATTCCTCCGATATTACAATACTTAACTGAGATGCTTGACAAAGGCCTGTCTTTCTCATCAATCAAAATCCATGCCTCTGCTATTTCGGCTCATTACAATACAGAGCCGTCAATCTTTTCTCATCCTTTAACAAAACAGTATCTTAGAAGAGCCAAAAATTGAAGGCCTCCTAGAAGATCACCATTACCTGCATGGGACCTCAATTATGTGTTGGAAAAGCTCACTCTGCCTCCATTTGAACCAGCTGCTACCGCTGATATAAAGTTATTATCATGGAAAACAGCTCTGCTACTAGCAATTACTTCAGCAAGAAGAGTTTCCAAGCTACAGGCCCTCATGGCTATAGAGCCTTTTGTCATATTTTACCCGGACAGGGTGTCTCTGAGGACAAATCCTACTTTTATGCCTAAGGTGGTTTCCAGTGTGGCTCTTAACCAAACAATTCATCTGCCAACTTTTTATCCAAATCCGCAGAGCAAAGGGGAGAGAATTCTGCATTCCTTGGATGTACACGGGCAGCTAATATTCTACTTGAGCAGGACTAAAGCTCCAAGAAAAACTGAGCAATTACTAGTGTCATATGCTGCAGGATCAGAAGAAAAGGCTATTTCTAAGCAGAAAATTTCAAAGTGGATAAGCCACTGCATCCGTTTCTGCTACTTACACCATGGTAAACCTGTGCCCCCCAAGGGCATTAGGTCTCATACCACCAGAGCTGCAGCTACTTCAGCAGCCTTTCTCAGAGGAGTACCAACCAAAGACATTCTAGAGGCTGCTACTTGGAGTTCTCTTCACAACTTTACAAAGCATTATCATTTGCCAATCTACTCTAAGTCCAGGGCAGGCTTTGCCTCTGCAGTGCTGCACTGCAGGGCCTTATAGCCGCACCTAATGCTGTTTAGCTCCAGCTTCCCAACCATAGCTTTTGGATTCTACCCAAATGTAATGACTGCAACAATGAAACACAAAGAACATAGTACAGTTGTGTACACGTACCATAAATTTAGATGTTCGAGTGTATTCATTGTTGCAGTCCAGGTTACCCTCCCACCATCCCCCTGTAATTGTGGCGTTTATCTTTCCTTCTCTGTCTTCTACAACCTATGTGGTGTATTTGCTTGTAGATGAAGGTAAAGTTTATATTGATGCAGGTGTGTGTATGTATTTATATATATATATATATATATATATTTTTTTTTTTTTTTGCTACTTTTTGGGGGCACCTGACATCGGGGGCAAGAAAAACTAAAGAAAATGTAGTCCGCTGCATGTTTTATACCCCTGACGTCATGGAAGAGAAGACAGCAACCAACGCAGGACCCAAGACTTTGGAATTCAGGCCGACTGAGGGCAACCTGCCAGCAGATTACCCTAATGTAATGAGTGCAACAGTGAATGCACTCGTACATCTGCATTTATGGTAAGTGTACACAACTGTACTTTAGGAGCTCATTATTATAAATGTAAGGTTATATTCACTGTTGCAGTACCAATACCCTCCCTCCTTTTTGTCTGTCACTGTGATGTCTATGGGTTGACCTAAGTAGTTAAAAGCCATTTTTACCTTCCATCTGTACCACCTGGCCAGACACCTTCCTACACAGAGTTTTGCAGCAGCCTGGGGAGCCATTTTTTTGTGTTCCTGTGGTTAGGACCTTCCACCTGAGTGGATTTTTTCTCTGGACTGTTTGTAGAGTTGCTCCATGTGCAAATCTGCACCTGCCAGGGCAAGAAAAGATTTAGAGGTGTCTCCAACCAGTATCCCTTTATGCCACTATTGTCCGACTGCCCTAGAGGAGGAAGAGTGAAGTGGTTTGAAAGTCAGGTCATCTGTCAGATTTCTTCAGGCAGTGATCCCAAGAGTCAGGACTGCAGCAGTGAGTATACTGAAGTATCTACAGTTATGATAAATTCCTAACCCATCTGTACTTTATATACCATTGGTCTCGTAAGGAGCAAGAAAGGACCAAATTTGGCATAGGCTGATACTGCCTGTAGACCAGGTATATAAAGACATCCATAGTAAGGTGGGATTAACCCGACTATTGGGAGGAGGTGCTTAAGTGAAAGTCAGGCCAGACATCAGACGTAGCCTGCAGCAGAGATCCCTAATTTTAAGACTGCAGCAGTAACCACACACAAAAATCTGCCATTATGGTTGGTTGATTACAATTTGTGCTTTATGAAAGGTGTATAGTAACTTATCTCTGCTGCCACATCCGTTACTTCTTTAATGAAATCATGTCTTCCTCTAGGTTCTTTGAATTCCTGGTCATCTACTGTGGTACTTTGACAACGTTTTGTCTTGTGCATGTTTTTGACTTGATGGAGCATGCTACCTTATTTGGGCATTGTTTATTAACAGTATGATTTCTTCAACACCCAATCCCAAAATTAGCATAGAGATTCCCATGTCACTATTTGTAATGAACAATTTTTGTTTTGCTTTTTTTCTTCTATGTTTTGTGGAGCCTGACTTCAGCAGGTTGTGTTCTGCACTGAGGGTGAGTTGACAAATTACCTGATGGACCTTTCACTACTGCAAGCAAACAGGTTCATTGGCAAACACAGCATCTGGAAGGTGAAAGGTCATCAGTGTGAAGTGCAGGAGGATGCGAGATGTTTGGGAGGGAGTGGAATTCCCACCTGTTGAGGCACCTCACTGGTGGTCATGTCTGTACCGAGGTCATTGGTGACTTAAACAGATTTCTATTGTGACAGCAGAAGAGGACATGACTAAGGAGCCGTGATCAACACAGCAGCTAAGCAGAACAAATATAGATCTCCATGTGATGCATTTTCTACCCAAGGCTTTGAATCCAAAGTGGTAGACGTTTGTCTGCTGTAGGAGCTCAGCAGATGATCCAAGACTCCATAGAGAAAGTCACTGAAGATAAGCTTCTCTTTGAAGACATCCTGGTTCTTTTCAGTTGAAGCTGTTCTGCCATGAGGAGACCTTATATATGTGAAAGGACACTCCATTGGAGTGGTAGGTGTCTCTAGTGACACTGTTTGGAACGTGCTTCCAGTCCACAACAGTAATTTATGGTATGGCCACTTGGTCATCAATGCATACTTTGCCATACATGTTTAAGTGTAGTTTGTGTCTGCATTCCAAGAGCTAGACTCCTTTTGGTAAAGTAGAACTTCAAGGGTATGTTCTGATTTTTTTGCTGTCTGAAGATATATTTTTCCTGAGTAATTGCTGCAGTTCACCCTGCTCTTAATCCACTCCACAGGTTCTGTTAAAGTGCGTGTTTACTGGTATATGATTGATGTGTTAGTAGGTCTTCTAAGGGCCCCTACGTAGTAAGTTTTCTTTTTTTTTTTTTTTGCAGAGGGTTTGCAGAATCATCCCAGTCGCTCCCTTTCCTACATCTGTTTGGACCTGATTGTTCCTCCTCCATCTCCAGCCCATTTGTTCCATGGTCAAATCATGTTGAATGTTAGAAGGCAGGTCTTTCTGCAGATACTGTGGACTGTCCTGTCCACAGCCCCTTAGCAGCATGTGAGCTCCTCTGTAGTTGACTAGGGAGGTTAATGTGCAGCCTTTTGTTCAAGAGATTCATGCTGCATATGGCATGGGCATGCTACAATGGTAAACCTTCATTCTTGTGGTTATCACCAATGCAGCAACCAAACTGTCTTTCCCCCAGGATGGGTGAGCCGGCTTCATCCACTCATGCCCATCCACACCCTGCACCCCCATTCCCCTCGGCGACTGTGCCAGTAGTCAAACACAGATTGCCTGTGGTGCATTCAAGGCTTTATCTGCAGTATGGGAACAGTGGATTTTTGTTTTGCTTTTGCATTAATTGCAGATGCATTGTGAACTTTGTTGGTGTATAATTTACAAGTGGAAATACATTTTAAGAACCATAATAATTCTGTATTGATGTTTTTTTTGTTTGCCTCTAATTGTTTTAATGATAAAATACTTGGTTTTAACTATTGTAATACTTCTAGGAGGTCAGAAATAGGAAACATGTTTGAGCAAGCATCTTGTAACACAGACAAAGGGATTTGTGTGTGTGTTTCTACACAAACATAACCAGTAACAAATTTTTCAGACTCCAAGCAGAGTGGCCCATGAAGCCATCATCTTCTGTTTCCAGTGGAGTCCCTCAAGGCTTTGTCTTTGGATACTGCTTTTTCAGATGTCAAAACTGACTTCAGTGTGCCACACACCGAATATGGAGGTGACTGCAAAATTGAGAGCAGTATCCACCTCCATTCATGTGACACTTAACTTAGTACACACACAGTGCAGTAGAAATGACCTTGACTTCGTTGTTAAAGGAAAAAAAATGCTTCACTTGCCAATGAAAACTTCACAAAATAATAAAGACTTTGGAGTCCTTGTAGGTAAATACCTTCAGTTAGATGCATTATAATTGCTGCCATCCGCAAGATGTATGGTGGTGCTCTTTTGATCCTCTACAGTGCCAAGATCCTTGTGAAGAGGTACTTGTCTCTGTGTACGTGTCTTACCATCTCAGTTATAGAATACTTCAGTCCATTGTGTAACCTGCTTTCACACCATCTGGTGCAGGCAGAGAAGGTACAGATTCTTCACAAAGAGAATTGAAGGAATTCAAGGCTTGTGTTATTATGTAGTAACTCTGTTTGTATGTTTTTGCCTTTGAGGATTCCTGGACATTAGGCATTAAAAGATTACTTAATGTTCCAAAACCATTTATTAAAACTACACCATTTATGACCCAAGCATGTGGTCATTTGGCCTCAAAAAAAAAAAAAATATATAAATGTGCCAAATTCATATTTCAGGCTACCACACTTTTGTAGTAAACTCCCACTGTCTGTTACACTCAGCTTATCACTCCAGAACTTTAAGAAGGAATCAGATGAATTAATGGGTGCTTACGAGTTCCATCATGGGATCTGGAGTATTGAGTTTGATGGTAGCCAGTCGATCTTGAGGTTGTTAACCAAACTTGAGACTGTAACATAGCTCTCAACCTTCCATCTCCAAAATGAGGAACACTAGCTCTCATAATGTGGAACAAATGGGCAAAATGTGGAACACATACTAATAGCTTACTAACAACTTCAACTAGGAAGGTCACAGGATGGTTAAATACACTGGTTTTACTTATAAGGAAGATCTTTTAATGAATTAATATGATTCAGTTCTATTTACAATGGATTTCACTTAAAAAAAATTCCTAACACTGAATGTGTGACAGAATTTTTCAATGTGGAACTTTGGGGAACTTCGAGGAACATGAACTTTTTAAGACCCCAAATGAGGTACGTTCCTCATAATGAGGTACACTTGAGAGGTATGGACTGTAAGGCAATTTTACATGTTGATTATTGCAAGGAGGTCCTGTGGAAGATTAGCTGGAATAGTTGTTGTTTGTGTATTCTTTACATGATGACATGGTGGGTGTCTGTTTCCTATTGTGTTCATTGCGTTTGAGTTTAACCTTGTATGTCATACATTGCATTTCTCATTTTTTTTTTTTTTTTTTTTAAAAATCTGTATTTTTCTCTAATGCTAGCAGCATATCTAACATGCCTGCAGACATTTAATGATAGTTTTATTCCAGAAGCACTAATTGAAATTCCACAAATCATGTATTGACACTAAACTTTAGTATTTGCATATGCACACTACTTTTTCGACATTTTTAGCTGGACATATTAATAGTAAATATAATTACATGCAGAATCTTTTAGAATCATTTTATTTTTTTAACACATCTTTCTTCTGGAGGGTGAATGCTAGTGATCTGAATTTTAAGGCTTAAATGTCGGTGCAAGTACTTGTTGCTTTAAATATTGTCATACAGATGAGTAGCATTCTTGTATTCATTATTAGATTTTGAGTTTTATTTCCCAAAAATAAATAGTTCATAAGAAAAAAAAAATATGTTGTACCTGTAGTGCTGTTTTAATTTGCAAAACAGTAATATATATCTTCTGTTCACTGTTTTTTCAGTACTCTGTGGATGCCGAGAAGGTAGCTAACCTGTTGCAGATACCTCAGTTTTTTGACTTGGAACTTTACAGTACAGCCAGAATGGAAAAGGTACTTCCCAGTGCATTTATAAAATTATTCCAATTTTGGTCAGAATTTGCATACTAAGTTAAAAAAAAAAAATCAAAGTTCCATTTTCTCATTATAACTTTATGGGTTTCTCCTCTTTGGCAAGTTTTTGTTGAACTGTTGACATATTTGGTGTGTGCTTATGTGCTGTAACTCTGTTTTTTCTTTGTGTAATAGGTTATTGCTGTCTGTCTTCAGCTGTCACATCTCCCTTTCCTAGCGCTCCTGAACTAAACTTTATGATAAAGGGAAGAAAAAGAGGCTTCCCCAACAGGGTACTTATCTGAGCCAAGCCTTGTCAGTGGTAGTAGCAAAATGATGCAGTATACACACCAGTGTTTGCAAAGCCTCTGTATTTGAACTGGTGGTAAGATAAGTGTGAGGATCCTATGCTCATATGTCTGTGTATGTATCCCAGTACTCACAGGCTGATATCATACACCAGACATAGAGCGTCATAAAAGTTATTTTGCTTTGGTATTTCAGCTGGATGTCAGATTACCCTTGGCAGGGTAACACACAAGTATTGGAGTACTGCAACAGTGGTCAGTAGGATATTATATTGTTGTGGTAAGGTCTTGCACAACTGTACTTTCCACTTCAGCAGTACTCTGTCAGTGGTCTTTCTAGAAGGGTCATTACCCTGTTTCAGTTGACAGAAGCAATAACAGAGGTATTCTTACTGCTTTACCATCATTTGGATCTGCTTCTCCACTTTTGGAGGAACTGTCTTTGCATCCTGTCAGGTAATTGGTTAAGAGCAGTCATTATTCTGTTATTTGTAGTGATGAGTCTTTGGACTTCTTGGATGGCCCAGTGTGAAAGATTTTTCATTGACTCCAGCTTCTCAGTTTTCACCAGTCATACCATCAGAGACCCAGTTTTTGACTGTGGTAAGACTTCCAGCTGTATTTTGTTATGTGGGATGAAATGTTCTAACTCTTCCATGTAGTTTCCAAAATCTCATATACTTTGTAGCAGTTTCAGCAGTGTGCTCCTGCTCTTTCTGCCTTGACTAAATGGGTGGCCTCCACCTAGCACATTTTGGGCCATGGTATTCTAGAGACACTGGATGGATGTCTTTAGCGATACCTTGTGCATTGAGGATGACCTTACTTTGGAAGAAATTTTTTAAGCTTCACTTAAAACTGAGTTAGAGGCATTCTTGGATAGCACCAGAGTCAGATCCCCTTTTTTCTTTTTTTCTGTGAAGGAAGCTGTCCTCCAGTTCAAAAGAGCCCACCTATGAGCTTATCTGAAAAGTTGTTTTGTTGTCTCTGCTCCAAGCCTGACTAAATCATTAGTCTTACTAGTGTACCAGTACAATTTTTGTAAATGGAACTCAACTGTGTTTTTAATTGTTAAGCCAGATTAGAAGTTTGTGAGATTGCATAAATTTAACTGAGTCTGTGTGTTTTATTTGTACTGTGTTGTTATGACTCTTGTTTTAGCAGTACTTTGTGAAGATTGCTTATGTAACTACCTTTGGAGCTTTTTTCCCTGGGCCTTCGCTGAAAATGGACATGTATCCAGTCAGACTATCCCGGTCAACAAATGTAAAATAAAAGTAAAATAATTGTTTTCTCGTGCTTTAGCAAGTTAGTTTGAGCAAAGCTGAATTTGGAAGAATGTTTAGTCCTGACACATTATCTTCTGGTGGTCTGTCTGCCATTTCTGTCAGATCTGCCATCAGGGTTGTATAGTAGATCTAGGTCAGATTTACTGGCCAGACCTCAGGGGATGTCTATAAAGTGTGGTCATCCAATGAGTAACTCTTGTGGATCAGCAACCAATGACCAAGTCGTATGTCTGCCCGCAAATGGTAGAATATACTGTGCAAGCTTTCAACAAGCAAGGATTTAAGATATATTGATGTAAAGGACAAGAACGTGTTTACAGGTTTAGGTTTGCTATCCACATTACTGCTGGCAATTCACACCAGGCTCTTTGTTGTAGAATACTTCAACAAAAACCGTATAGTCTGGTCACCACACACAAATGCAAGATGGTCAGGTGTGTCTGTTGTGTGACAGCAGGAAGGTGTTGCAGACACTGTCATTCTTGACTGTTAGACAAAGCAGATATTCAGGCCAGGGTTTTAAGCAGCTCCCTTCTTTGGATGTTTGGACATTTAGCATAGCTTACAAGGCACTTCTTAAATTAGCTGAAATTAGTCGGGCATATTAGTTAAGCAGGTCCTGTGTAATTTAGTAGAGGTTGAGAGTTGCGTCAACTCTCTGCCTCACTAAATCAGCAGTTGCCATTCATCCTAGCATGGGATCTAGAGGAGGAAAGCAGCCCTTTAAACCCTGCTGTACACGTCATCCTCTGAGCAGTTACCAGAGCCAGTTACATTCTTCCCAGCTGTCTATCACTGTTTTAAGATATTTCTTGACCATCTTCATTAGTTAGTGAAATGGCTGGCTGGAGGGGGGGGGGTGCATTTTGCCTTACTAGAAAGGTAGATCATTCAGCTGCTTGACAGGAATTTCTTTTCCTCAGGCTGTCTTCCTTTTCCAAATTCCTCGTACTTCAGTTGTGGGAAGAGATTTGTTACCTGTTAAAATAATATGCTGTGTCTATCTCTACTTAGTCTTTGTATCTTTGGACAGTAGGCAATTTCAAAATGCTGGCCAGTCAGGTCTGTCTGGTTACCTTTGTTCTAGAAGCAAGTGTTGTACTTGAAGGATGCATTTTATGCATTCAGTGTGATCCCAAGTTTTACATTTGCTTTCTTTCAGGTACTAGCACACTACTTCAAGTTTAAGACCTTGCCCTTTGACTTAACTCTCAAATCTGTTGTTTTCAGAAAGTGCAGCACTCCCAGTAACTGCTTCCCTGCCTGTCTCTTTGACCTGGAGATTGGCATCTGCCAGCCCTTCCAAACCTTTTGTTCTTTTTGCCCTGCACAGTCTTCACTCCGAGTAATTACAGTCAATCTAGCCAAGTGTTCTTTACATTCATTAGTGCTTCTGTTAGTCTCTACTCATTGTGTGTTTCTTGACTATTATGTAGCAGCTTTCAGTGCCAGCTTGTTGCCTGGCAGCTCATTATGCTTCATCTGTCCACCTGTGATTTTCATCAGATTTTTGTGCTGATGTTATCCACTGTTCTGTCACCCTTCTCGGGTGGGAAGTCATTAGTTAGGTTATTTTATTTACTAAATTGCAGTTTGCCACTTTTAGATGTTTCCTTCTCTGAAGGGATATGCATCTGATCTGACACATGCAGTGATATCTTACTCCATTCGTATGAGCATACCCAGCCCTTGACGTTTCCTTTTTTCATGCCTGTCTTGATCCTGATGCATATTATTGTGAGGTCTAAGGTAGATTAAGTTCTAAAAATTCAGTTCGGCTACTCGCATATATCGGAGGGACAAATTTTTTTTTGCACCTCACTGCCAGGATGTTTGCAGTTTTTTTTTTTTTTTTTTTTTTTTTTTATTTATTTATTTAGGGTCCCTCAGGCAACCGGTTCTTAGCTGGGGTACCATTATAAGGACAGAAAACTAAATGGTATGTCCTGGCTAAACTTCATGTTTCATACATGGTTGTAGGCTTTCTGCAGGTGATAAGCTGTCCTTTGACTAATAGAGGTAGATGCCACCCATCCTCCAGTCAGTGAGCTGCAGCTTGATACCACCCTGCCTGATTCTGAAAATTGATTTCTTTTTTGTGCTTATTGCCCATCAACCTGAGAACTATCAGACCCTCTTCTGGTCTTGTATGCTTCCTTCACTTTGTGAAAGCTAACTAGGGAGGCTCATCATCCAGGCAGCCGTCAGGATAGCACAAAAGTTTTTCATTTTCTTCCCGATTGTAGCACTGTGCACACTTATCAAGATGTCAGGGAAGAGCGTACAGTGGACCAGTGGCAGACGACGTCTCATCACTTCCACAAGAGGCATTTCTCCAAGCAGTCCTGCTCATCACCTCATTGCATGAGTGGTTATCAAGCTATTCTCCATCAGGGAGATTGCACTGCCCTGTGTGCTTCCAAATGCATGCAACTCTCTACCCCTCCCTGCTTGGCTTCTTCAGTGCTAGGTCTATTAATAGAAACTCTGTCATCTGGGTCACAAGATTTCATCCCTTTACACCATGGAACCAGCCTAGAGTGGTTTCATGAGTCAGTTATAGAATTCATGGGTACTTGAGCAATGTTCTTTAATATAACTTATTGACTTGGAACTTGAAAATCTCTTAACTTTGGACATTCATCAGTTCGGCTTTGTAAGAGGAAGGTCTTACCTCCTTTAACCTCAATAGTTTCTTTGAAAAAGTAACCAGAGCAGTGGATAGCAAGTGTACAATGCATAAAGCATATCTGGGCCTGGCCAAGTCCTTTGACCCTATTCCCTATGCATGCAATACGAACAGACTTCTAAATCTGAATATATTAATCCTTGGTTGTCTAGTGAACAGCTAACCGGTTGTCGGTCAAGAACCCGTATAATTGAGTCCAGGTTCCACTTCTGAAAGCAGAAGAGTTACCAGTGGTGTATCACAGGACTTAGTGTTGGGTTATCTCCAATTTGGCACCTTTTTTTGTTTTTTTAATACGTTAAGGCCAATACTCCTGACCCATGGTTATCTAAGTTTACAACTGACTTTAAATTGGGTGTTGTTTGATCTCAGTTGCTTCAACATGGGTTAGTTTTTTTTATCAACGGGTACAAGGCAGTGGTCTTAAATGTGAATAAATGTATTAGGGTTCATTTTGATAAACCATTTTCAAATACCATGTAGGTGACACACCTCCGGTTAGATACTGTGGTAAAATATCTTGGCACTCCTCTTGATAATTTTTTATCTTTTGACCATCATGCCTGTGCATTAGTTTGGAAGGTTTCTGTTTGGTTCACCTAATTTCCAAAGGCATCTCCAGTATATCCAAAGAAGTCTTAATTCCTCTTAACTCATATGTTATCAGACCCATTACTGACCATAATGCACTTTTTGGCACATATTTCTCTAAACATATTACTTAACATGAGACCCCCCCCCCCTTCAGAAATTCATAACTAAAAAAAAAAAAATAATGGCCTAACAAAGTCTTGGTTATCAGGACAGACTGGCAGCCTTTTCTCTGTACTCATTTTCTTATAGACTCCTGCACAGGGATGTGTGTTTAGGCTTTGTTGCCATGAAAGATCTAACCCTCTTTGACCCTTCTGTTCCTTCACAGATCAAATTGTTCAAGCACCTAGTTAAAAGAACTAAACCTTCATCATCCAGTAAATAAGGCATATTTTCATGATGGATTAAAATCCCATCATATCTATCTTCCTCCTTCCTCTGCAGCAAAGTTCCATTACATATCAGTTAGAGTAGCACCTTTGCCACCGTCAAAGTAAAGCTACATACTTGGAGGGTGGTCTCAGATTCTTCCAGTCTCTCTTGTTTTACCATGCTTTTGAGGCTGCAGAGAACATTTGAATATGGGTTGTTGGCCGAGCTTGTAATGTTCTGCAGACTGATTGCCTATTACTTGTGAGTCTGTGAGTAAAGAAGAGGAATTTGAGTAGCTTAGACTCGCAGTCTAAATCCCAAAGATTTTTGAAGAGGAGGGATCAGGATCATGTAGATGTATTGTTACAGTATCTACTTAACTTTTGTTTGTCCTTTAGCTATACATAGTACACTGCACGTTCATTGTCAAGGGTTTTGTGTAGAGATCATCTGTTTTGTTTTTTTATCCCTTTGTGCCTTCAACTGCTTTATTATCCTTTTGCGTTTTTTGTTTGTGAAACCTAAGTTGTATGTGAAGTAGAGAATATTTCTGATTGTGAACTTTCTTCACTACAGACTGCAGTACTGCTTTCATTGTGGAAAAAATATATAACCCCAGCACATTTTTTCCCTGGTTGGGTGCCTTTTGAAAGTCCAAGGACTATCTGAACATTGAATTTAAGTGCAGTAAGGGGGAATGAAATTGTGGTATCCTGAAATGTTACTCCTTTATGACATACAACACTCTTGTAATTGATTTTGTGTGTATGTGTTTGTGTGCACGCGCATGTGTGTGTATACATATATATATATATATATATATATATATGTGTGTGTGTGTGTGTGTGTGTGTGTGTGTGTATCTTTCTCTTTATGTCCATATATATATATATATATATATATATATATGTGTGTGTGTGTGTGTGTGTGTGTGTGTGTGTGTGTAAAATCAGGGTTATAAGGGATCCGTGAAATTTAAGTGTCAATGTTTCAGGGTACACTGTTTTACAGGAATTGTTTAATTTTCAAACTGTCAAAGAAAACACACCACCACTGTGATTAAAGTGAAGCTTGTATAACCAGTAAATGTCCAAAAAAAAAGAAAACAGCTTCACAGCACCAAGTTGTAAAAAGTTGTAAAAGATTTAATATCATATACCAAGACAAAGCTTTCTGACAAAGTCCATCAGTGTTACAATATTGTTTTCAAATGCATACAATTTATATCATCCAAGAGCTATCACATGACACAACCAACCTATCAAAAAATAAACAAATAGAATTTAAAATCACATACATCTCTTGTTTTTTTACATGAGGATGAATTTGTGCAAGACACGCGTGCACACACACACACACACACACACACACACACACACACACACACACATATATATATATATATATATATATATATATATATATATAATTTTTTTTTTCAAGATTTAATACATTGATGCCTATGCTTTAGAATTGGTTTAAGAGAAACATGTGTATTAATTCCTGGTAAAGAATCTGCGTGAAGGTGAATAATCCAGTCATGTTCCTTTGTTTCCAACTTAGTATTAATATCACCCCTTCTCAGACTAGATTCCATAACATCTATAACCCTAAATAAAAAGCTGTGTGTAGATCCATTGTCATTTATGTGTTTAGCCAATGCATTTGTCAAACTTGTAATTTAATATTTTTTCTTTGTTACAGAATGGATAAAGATGTTAGAAGAGTATATGTCAGAGCAACATGAACAGTTAAAACATGAAAAATGTTCTTTTCCTATTAGAGGTAGAGGATGCTTTCTTATTTAACGAAAAATCCTTGTAGCATAAACGCTGTTTAAGATTGCTACAATTCTTATGTGTGAAAAAGGGTCTCTTCGGTACAATACGATTCAAACCAGGTAAAGCTCTTAGTATACCCCAATTCCTTGTTATAATATCCTCAATTGGCTTACTGCTTCTGCTGTATGTCATAGTATATCTCAGATGCCCAGAAGCATCACTACTTCGTTCCCTGTTAGACCTATAACCATCATTTGAAAAATATGGTCGAACCTCATTCCCTCTTTTTCCCCCATCACATCCTCTCTAAGACTAGTCAATTGAGTGACATCTATACCCCTTCTCATTAAATTCATGAGTCATATCCATCATCTGCTTGGTACATATACTATCATCAGTATTAAGCCTATTAGCTCTAATATATTGGCTCTTTGCAACCCCTTTAAAACATGCCCAGCATGCATACTCTTCCTATGCAAGTATTTATTAGCATGTACATCTTTTTTCTGGAAACTTAAAGTTTTTAAGTGTGTCTTCATTACCTTGCCACACAATGGAGACATCATCTACAAAACGTTTGTAAAAAAGAGTATTAGATTTGTATATATTCTTATTTCCATCAAAAACAAAAATATTCTCCCAGCAACCAAGGGTAAGATTAGCATATGTATTGGCTACTGGACTACCCAACGTTTTGTAGATGATGTCTTCATTGTGTGGCATGGTAATGAAAACACACTTAAAAATGTGTAAGTTTCCTGAATCAAACAACTACCTTCTTGAGTTTTGAAATGAGATCTTCCAGGGTTGATATAAATTATTTGGATGTTAGAATTCAACTGGAAGGTCAACATATAACTACCAGTATATATAAAAAGATGTACATGCAAATAAATACTTGCATTGGAAGAGTATGCATGCTGGGCATGTTTTTAAAGGGGTTGTAAAGAGACAATATATGAGAGGTAATAGGCTTAATACTGATGATAGTATATGTACCAAGCAGATGATGGATATGACTCATGAATTTAATGAGAGATGGTATGATGTAACTCAATTGACTAGTCTTAGAGAGGATGTGATGGGAAAAAGAGGGAATGAGGTTCGACCATATTTTTTAAATTATGGTGATAGGTTTAACAGGGAACGAAGTAGTGATGCTTCTGGGCATCTGAGATGTACTGTGACATACAGCAGAAGTAGTAAGCCAATTGAGGGTATTATAAGAAGGAATTGGGGTAAACTAAGAGCTTTACCTGGTTAGAATCATATTGTACCGGCAAGACTGCTTTTCACATATAAGAATTGTAGCAATCTTAAACAACGTTTATGCTACAAGGATTTTTCATTTAATAAGAAAGCATCCTCTACCTCTAATTGGAAAGGAATATTTTCATGTTTTAACTGTTCCTGTTGCTCTGACATACGCTCTTCTAACATATTTATCCATCCTGTAACAAAGAAAAAGTATTATTTTAAATGTTTGGCAACATGCAATACAGCATTAGTGGTTTATTTAGCTACATGTAAATTATGTACATCATTCTATGTAGGAAAATCTACTCGAAAACTTAAGAACAGAATTATTGAACATAAATCAGATATTAGGAGAGGTATATTGACAAATGCATTGGCTAAACACATATATGACAATGGGATCTACGCACAGCTTTTTATTTAGGGTTATAGATGTTATGGAACCTAGTCTGAGAAGGGGTGATATTAATGCTAAGTTGGAAACAAAGGAATATGACTGGATTATTCGCATTCATAATTTGTGTATGTGATTTTAAATTCTAATGATTATTGTTTAATTATTTTTTGATAGGTTGGATGTCTTTCATGGATGCATCTGCAGTCATAACAACTGGGTTGTCCTGTCGTCAGGCAGCCCTTCGGTCGGCCGGATTCCAAAGTCCGGGTCCGGCTTCGGCTGATGTCGCACTTCACCCGACGTCATCTCTGCTGGTCTTCGGGTATAAAGGCATCAGCCGACGCCATTTTCCTCAGTCTTTCTTGTCGCGTGGCGCCCGAAGCAGAAGCTGTTCGCAAGTGCCGGTCGGTCAGATCCAGAGATTACTACTACCGAATACTACTTCGAAGACTTCTAAAAGCTAAGTACCCCGTTGGGGACTCTTTCTTGCCTCAGCCGATGTCAGAAAAAGTCAATAACTGTTTAACTTGTGGGAAACAAATACCTCATAAAGATTTCCACTCTTACTGTTTGCCTTGTTTAGGCCCAGACCGCGACGTAGCAGCCTGTTCGGCCTGTGCCTCATTCAACCGACGAACGCTTAGGCGTCGGTCGGAGTTTGCTGAACAGTTTTTCGGCTCAGATTTTGCGTACATTATGCCGTCGGATCCTCCGACTACCCAAATTGTTAAAAAACGCAAAGAAAAAGATCGACACTCGCGGTCCACGGTTTCGGCCGAAACCATGGTTAAGCAAACCGCGAGTGTCTCTGTTTTGGCTGAAACCGAGAAAACTGATCAAAGTACAGCTGAATCTATGACTACTACTGAGGTTCCTGCTACCTTACATGAATCGGCCTCAGAAATTTTACCTACAACAGTGGTTACTAGTGACTTATCAGACACCATCCCTTTGGATGTCTCTACCCCAGCACGTGGTGCTGCTAGTCCTCCTGCAGCCTTGTCTATTAAGGCCTTTGCCAGGGCTAAAGCAGCCAAATCTACTAAATCAGTGCCTGTTAAACCCCCCTCAACCAGGCCCACTTCTAGTTCACAAATGCTTACTCTGGCAGAAGATTTAATATCTTTAATTAGGGGATCTCAATCTCACCCAGACAGGGCCTCTCAGCCCCCAGAAAAGAGACCTAGAGCAGAGCCCCCCGAGCCTGTGTCCTCTGATGATTCTGCGGATGACTCAGATATTACAGACCAGCCAGAGGCTCCTTTCTCCAATTATGAAGACTCAGATGCTGAAGAATCCATTCCAGCTGCTTCTCCACCAGAAGAATTCTCCTTGGGGAAACCTTACATGCCATGCGAGAACAATTCCAATGGCAGGAACAGGATTTCTCAGATTCCAGAAAAAGACTTAGGACTTTACTGCACCTTCCACAACACAGGCCCTTAGCTATACCTCCTGTCCTCTCTGTTGTGGACGATGCATTTAATGATGTCTGCACTGCACCAGATTCCTTACCTCCAGCCCCTGCCAAACCAGATAGATTTTACAGGGTACCAGACACTCATCATCACCTATACAAGGCCCCACTTGCAGACCCCGAAACTATATCCCAGAGTCCTAAGGCAGTAGCCTCGACCACAACAAAAAACCCTATTCCTTCTGAAAGGGAAGCCAGGTCTTTAGACAGATGGGGCAAAAAAGTTTACACCTCAGCTACTCTCTCAGCTAGAGCTTTAAACTGTCAGTTTCACATGATACAATACCAAGAGTTTTCTTTAATGACGTAGTTCA
>NC_056734.1:543468639-543523639 GCF_019279795.1 Protopterus annectens
CGTCACAGAAGAAAAAGAAGGCACACTGATGGGGACAGGGAGAGCAAGAAGCGTAGGAATGAGGAGCAAGCCTCCTCTTCTAGTCCCAAGATTCTCAGACGAAGAGTTGACCTTGACTTCTGTACTAAGACTTAATTTCCACAACTTGAAACTATTGTTTCAGCTATATCAGAATGCAGAGGATGAACCAATGATGATGACAAGCATTGTCTTGACTGTGAGATGTTGTGCATTGTTCCATGTGCGTGACTTTGCAGGTAATGTAAAGGTGTCTGTAACCAACACACCTTTCTATGGTTCCTCCCTCTTGGGACCAGCAGTTACAAGTAAGTTAGTTTGAGCAGGATACAAAAATGCTATCTGCCATGGGAGTCAGATTTGAGAATCCTCAACATTTTTGTAACAGGAATCAGAAGGGTTCTATTCCTTGTGGTTGAAAAGATCCCAGAGTCTACCCTTTTTCTTCCCTTCAGACAGTGGCAGCCATAACTGAGTTGCCCCCTTCATTGGATGCTGCCCATGAGTTAAGAAGAGGTCTGCAAATCCAGGAGTGGGAACCCTTTCAAGTAAGGCTAAACCAGCACTCCTGAATGCTTCCATGACTGCCCATCTTTGGATGCATTTGGGGGGACAGCTGTCTTGGCATCTTGTCCTGTAGTTTGCAATCATACAGGACAGTTTGGTTCAAGATACCATATCCAGTGGCTATTCCCTATCCTTTTCCCAGAAACTATGTCCGATAAAGTTCCGTTACCAGGTATCCCACCCCAAGAAAGGACGGTGGGGTTTGTGAGACTTTGCTTTCCTACTTTAGATGTGATCCATCCAGGAGGGTTCCACCAGAGAAGCTCAGGAATTTATTTGATTCATTTTGGTTCTAAAGAAAAACAGAGACCTTTGGTCAGTACTGGATCTCATTGACCATCTCAGTTCAGTATGGTCATATTTCTGAAGGCAGATGATTGGATGTCTTCGGTAGACCTTCAGAACATCTACCTCAGCATAAAGGTTACAAAGGACTCCAGGACATCTACCTCAATATAAAGGTTACAAAGGACTCCAGGAAGTGTATATGCTTTCAAGTTTGAGCCAGTCACTTTTATGTTCAGACCCCTGTTCACACACACCATTTACCCCCTGGTTGTTTACCAAGTACATGGTGGGATCCATGTTTTCCCCACCTGAGTAATTGACTCTTCACTGCAACAACCAGAGAATCTTTAATAGAAGCTAGAGATTACATGTACAACTTTGCTATAGTTGGGCATTAATATCAGTTACCAGAAATCACATCTTTAACCTTCTCAGCAAATTTTCTTCATCAGATGCCATCTAGACGCAGTATCTTGCAGAGCATCTCTCACAGTGGAACATCTGCTCTCTCTGTGAAACTTTGTACAACCGGCAAAATCCCTCTGCTCTCCTGGTACTGAAAATCGTAGGTTTGATGGCAGCAGCAATTGTAGTGATCTGCTATGCCAAATGCCAGTTGAGGATACTATTCACATAGTCATCTCAACTAATAGATTCTCCAGCAGATAGAATTCTGATAATACAGATTTGCAAGATTCACTTAAATTGGTGGTGGACTTCACCTTTCTTGCAGATGGGAAAATGATTTATTTCACACACTCCATTAGTGTTTGTGATCATAGATGCCTCCCCTGTAGGTGATGAGGTATTTTAAGGGGAGGGTTGTCCAAAGTCATTGGAGCCAAATGGTGGTCAATCTTCACATCAGTATTCTCGAGATGAAAGTAGTCGTCCTAGTAGTACAGGAATTTCAGGATCTCTCTCCTCCAGATGTGATAGAAGTTCAGTCAGACGATATGCAAGTGGTATGGTACATCTACAAATGTGGAAAACCAAAACCTATCCCCCTTTGAAGAAGCCATAAGTGTGTGACAGTTGGCTGTAGATTCAGATCGCTTTCTGATAACGAGCTACATTCCAGGGAAAACCAACTGGCTAGCGGACAGACATACTCAGCAGGCCTATCCTGTTACCTCAGGAGTGTTCCCTAAATCAAGCAGTAGCTCAAGAGCTATTCGGTCATTGGGGTCTGCCTTACTGCAGTTTGTTTGCTTCAACCTGGAGCACAAAGTGCAGGAGCTACTTTGTCCTAGCTCCATCTCAGGGACAGACACCCAGGGATACTGCAGTGTGCCAGTGGCCCTGTGGTCTACTCTACACATTCCCTTCTTTGCTCGTCATAACCAAATTCCTACAGAAGGCATCTATCTGAAAATTGCAAGTGATCCTCATTGCTCCATTCTGTCCCTGAAGACTCCTATTTGGCTTTTAGATCCACATCTGGATTTTCTCCCTCACCCTTCCAGTCAACCTCATCTAGACCTTCACAGCCTCAAATTAACTTCATGGTTTCTCCATTTCCATTAATCGTTAGACATTCTTCTTTTGTAAAGAAGGCAGTATGTATACTTTCTACTTCTCAGAAGTCGTCCACTCAAAATATTTAGAGCAAATGGAAAAGTTCTCTGGGCCTTTAGCCAAGGTTTTGGACCCATATACCATACCCATAACGGATCTCCTTCCTTTTCTGTCTTCCCTTTGAGTAGGATCTAGTTATTCTATTGTTAAGGTACAATTGGCTACTGTCTAACTACCATCAAGGTTTTCAAAGCAGTAACTTTTCGTAAGCTGTGCAAAGCATTTTCTCAAAGAAGTCTTCCTCCTTCTCTCTCCTGTTAAGAGCTCCATTTCTCCCTGTGTTTTGAATTTGGTCCTGGAAGCTGTAAACAAATTTCTAGTTGAACCAGCTTTATCTGCAGTCTTCAAGTATTTACGTTGAAAAACAATATTTCTGATGATGTAAATCTTCATTCATTCCTTACCAATAGGACTTCAGTTCCATCCTCAGAACCGACACGTCCAGTACCAAAGCTCGCACCAGCCAAAAACTCTCACCTACCCACAGTGCCCCTCTCATAGTCTCTTCAGATCTCGTTTGCCGCTTTCCTCGTCAGACGTGCCAAGCCTTCTCTCAAGCTAAGTGTAGCTTTTTTGTGGTTATTTCTAGTTTTTATTGTTTATTAGCCAGTTTTTCTCATCTAAGGTTATTTTTGATTTCTACTTTCTTATTTCCTGACTAAAACCTACCCACTGCCTTGGTAGTTCTTTCATACCATCATTGGTGGTACTCCTTCCCTACCTTAGTAGGCCCTTCTCTTACCTTTTTTGGTATTTCTTAGTACGATTGTTGGTACTCTTTCTTAGCGATCTGTACAAAAAAAAAGAGCTTTCATTATCCTTTATCTCTTCTTGGTAGATATAGTTTATTGTGTGGTAGTACCAGTTTGTTATAATGTCGGATAAGGCCAAGCTTGGGTTCAAGCAGTATGATAAGCGGGGCCATATGATTTCCAACTTTGACAGTCATGCCCGGTGTGTTTATTGTGTCGGCATTGGCCACATTAACGTTTCTTGTGACATTTCTTCTAGCTTCAGCAACCGTATGTTGGCTGAAAGCAAGAACAAGCTTATTCTAAAGGGTATGCTGAAATCGCCCTTCCCGGAGGCTCTTTCTGGGATGGAGGTCTCACTACCTCCTAAGCATAAGGATGTAAAAAAGCATAAGGAGAAACTGAGGCTTTCGGTTCCGACATCCCCATCCTCCTTGGAACCGAGTCGACACCGGGCTTCTCCCGCACCGTCTGCGCAGACAGCTTCGGCACCACGGTCCCCTGTCTTCTCCCTCTGTGCCATCCTTGATTCTCACTCAGACTCCTATCACTGTACCAGCTTCGGCACCATCCCCCCTCAGTGCCGACCTTGTTTATGACACAGGCTCCAACCACAGTACCTGCATCGGCACCATCCCTGGCCACTGTGCCGATGACTTACACGGCTCCACTACTAATGACAACTGGGAGCCACCCCAGAAGAAATTTTGCAAGAGGAAGCATCTGGATTCCCCTGAGGAATCCATCACGAAGACATTGATTGTGATGAGGGAGAAAGAGTCCCCACGGTCTCCCCCAGAAGATGTCTCATTTGGAGACATTCTCGATGTCTTTAAGCAGAGGGGAGACTGGAAGCCCTCCAACCCTTTGGGGAGGAATCTGTGTTCTTGCAGGCTTTCCGTGCTTGACCATCTACTTCTTGGGTGCTCCCACTTGCGGGTGAGCTCATTAGACTTATTGTGCAGCGTGCCTGGAAGGCCCCGGAGTCCAGATAAAATTTTGTCCACCCCTGAAGACCAACCCAACTGGTCCAAACATGATTCCATGGTTGTGGCAGCGGCCACCAAGCAAGAACTGGCAGAAGATAGTTCCACTGTTCATACCCTGAACAGAGTGTCTCGGGCTGTGGACAGACTGGGGAAGCGCACCTATGCTTCAGCGACCTTTGCCATTCAGTCACTGAATTACCTGGCACACTTTACTCGCCTCCAAAGAAACCTAATCTCAAAAATGTCTGCCTCTTTGGTGGGGATACTGCCTGTGGAGGTGCATGATGTTGCCTCTTAGCTAGCTACCCTGGAATCCATCTCAAACTCCTCGATGCTCTTAATTTCTCACACTACCGAGAGGGCAGCTCGAGCAGCCACATCTGGCATAGTCATGAGACGGCATGCTTGAATGCGTTTGTGTGACTTTGCTGACCCTTTTAAATTTTCCTTTGTCAATGTGCTTGTTGATGAATCTTCTGTTTTTGGTCCCAAAGTAAGAGAGACAGTATCACATCGTGAGAAAGACAGAAAGACCTTGTCTGCTGTGGGCATATGTATTTCCAACCGCCAGAGAATCCTACTCCAGGAATCAGAGGGGCGGAAAATTGTGGTTCAGTATGTCCGAAGTATCTTTTTGTGGCACTTATGATGAGCAATCCCCCCAGAGCAGAGGGGGCAACTCACCCGGAAGATGCCCTTTTCAGGACAGAGGGGGTCGGCGCAGCCAGGAAGCTAGAGATTCCTTCTCTGGCCGACCCTTCCAGCGCTCATGATCAGTGGCCCGGTCGCTTTCCTCTGGAAGCAGTCGGGGTCGATTTTCTGTGCACCTACAGGCCTGGCAACTCATAGCAATGGATGCGTGGGTGCAGAGAATAATATCCAGAGGCTATCATATCCCAATCAACCTTACTCCCAGACCCGTAAAACGAATCACTGATGTTCCACCCGGTCAGAGGGAGGTTGCAGCCTTAGAAATCGAAAAGCTAATACGAAAGTCATCCAACCAGTCCCAGCAGACCAAAGAGGATCCGGGTTTTACTTGAGGTTATTTTTAGTGCCAAAAAAGACAGGACTGGAGACCAATCCTGGATGTCAGCTTACTAAACATATTCATCAAACCTCAAAAATTCCAGATGGTCACGTTACAGTCCATTCTCCTCTTTCTGGGGAAGGACAACTGGATGTGCTCTATAGACCTCCAGGACACGTATTAACACTTAAAGATGGGCAAACGCTCCCAAAGATTTCTCCACTTCCAGCTGGGAACCAATCATTATCAGTTCAGGGTACTGCCCTTTGCTCTCTCGACAGCCCCCAGAGTGTTCACCAAATGTATGGCATTCCTAGTAGCTCATCTCCGACTACAAGGATTCCAGGTGTTTCCATATCTAGACGATTGGCTCCTTACTGCCACTAAAAGCAGTCAAAAAAGCCAGCGTACTTAAGCGAAAATCAAATCAAAAAGATTTTATTGTAGAGCCATGTAAGAGTGAAAAATCACCCTACATATATAAATCAAACCGGTTTCGGCTCCCAGGAGCCTTCTTCAGTGATATACCAAAAATACAATAAAGAATCAGAGTATCAGAATACAATCATTTAAATACTCATAGGCTAATCACATTAGCCAATCACAACCTCACATAAATAGTCATTATTACAATTGATCATTAAGGCCAGGTGGAAACAAAGCCCCCAAGTTTTATGATCCATTTTCTCCTTGGAACTTAACAATTCAAGCCAATGTTTCTTATTCAAACATTTGCCCCTTTATACAATCTATTGTGACAAATTTGAAAGATGCTGATGTGTGTTTGAGGCAATGTTTATATAGTGCATTGTTGATGCTTATTTTTGATATCACTCAAATGCTCACAAATTCTAAGCCGGAAGGGCCTAGAGGTCTTGCACATAGAAAGCGGAGCAATTGCAGGTCACCAAATAGATGACCCACTCAGTATGACAATTGCCCCAAAAATTAATGTCAAACACGACAGATGTGTTCTTACTACTAAATTCTTTGGTGCGTAAATATGAACACAAAGGAACAATGTCCACAAGACATGCATCCCACAATAGGTTTACCCATAATCGACCATTGAGTGAGGGTAGAAGAATCAGAGCCTACTCTTATAATGACTGAGTTTGGAACCCATGGTTTGTCCCTCTTAAATGAAAAGGAACATCTATCAGGAAGCAAAAGATTAAGTTTAGAATCAGCTTTCAGAACATTCCAATGTCTCTGTATGATGTTTTTTAAAGCCCTGTATATTACCCATATGTAGTCACCAGACGCAAGGGTTGGGGCCTAATATTATTGTCCTTCTCTATAATGATAACAAATCATGCCTATCAATATTGGACACAGATCTTTTGGCTGAATGAACTATACCTGGGCGATACCCCCTCCTAATGAATCTATTGGTCAGATCCTCCTGGGCATCAGAAAAGGATTGCTGGCTGGAACAGATCCTCCTGGCTCGAAGAAATTGTGATTTAGGTATATTTTGGATGACATGTTGTGGGTGGAAGCTGGTAGCATGTAACAATGAATTAAATTCTGGAAATGTAAGTGATATAATCAGGGATTATAGGTACAAAGTGAAAATATCTGGCTAAAGGGGTTCTGAATGCAAACTGATGCAATGCTTAACAGAAAGTGCGAACATTTAAATACTCGTCTTTTTGTTTTTCCATGTCTACCCAATGCTGTTTAAACAATACCGATTATTTATTTACCAATCTATTAACACTTAAAGATGGGCAAACGCTCCCAAAGATTTCTCCACTTCCAGCTGGGAACCAATCATTATCAGTTCAGGGTACTGCCCTTTGCTCTCTCGACAGCCCCCAGAGTGTTCACCAAATGTATGGCATTCCTAGTAGCTCATCTCCGACTACAAGGATTCCAGGTGTTTCCATATCTAGACGATTGGCTCCTTACTGCCACTACCAGGAATCTTCTCGGTCTCTTTTACACTCAAGGCCTTGCTCTTCGCCTAGGTATTATGATCAACATGGACAAAATCACACGTCTCCAAGAAGAGCACTGGAATTCATTGGAGCGATCTTCGACACAACGTTCTGTCAAGCTTCCTTTCCTCCTCACAGGCTTTCAAAAATAAGAAACCATATTCAAGTCCTCCTCCCGCAGACATTTGTACCAGCACGCCTTGTACTACAACTGTTGAGCTCTATGGCAGCAACCATTACCTTAGTACCACTGGAGAGGTTGCACATGAGACTATTACATTGGCTCCTTTCATCTCGGTGGTCATTCTTAACCCACCCACTCGACCACATGATATGCCTTACAAACCTTTGCAAGAATGAAATGCTTTGGTGGATGAAGCCAGAAACAAATCTTTGGTGTTGACCGTTCTGTCTTCCCCAGCCCAGGGCCATGGTGACCACGGATGCTTTCCTGTGGGGGGGGCATTTCCAGGGGAAAGATGGTCCAAGGCACCTGGTCCCCCATTGAGGCCAATTTGCACATAAATGTCCTGGAATTGAGGGCAGTTCATTTAGCATTGCAAGCGTTCCACACGTCCCTTCCTTCTGGGACCATTGCAATTCAATCGGACGTGTCAGTCATCTGGTACATCAACAAACAAGACGGAACCAGGTCTTACCCTTTCTGTCGGGAAGCCATAAGCATTTGGCATTGGGAGATGGCTTCCAACCTCTTTCTCATGGCAACGCACATTCCCAGGAGTTCCAGTCTTATTGCAGACAATCTGAGCAGGAACATTTTGATGCCTCACGAGTGGTCCCTCAATCCGATAATAGCTCCTCAAATCTTCCGCCGCTGGGGCAGGCCTTGCTGCAACCTGTTTGCTTCACCCCTAAACAACAAATGCAGAAGCTACTTTGCCCTGATCCCCCATCAGGGGGAGTCACTGAGGGATACTTTGATGCACAATTGGACCCCGGGTCGACTGAATGCCTTTCCCCCATTTCCCCTCATCCCGACATTTTTGCAGAAAGCTCAAAGGTTGGAAAGCAAAGTGATCCTCATTGCCCCTTATTGGCTCCATCAAGTCTGGTTCCCATTCCTGTGGCCTCATCTGATTCACAGCTGGTGGATCCTCGATCAGTCCCAAAGACTGCTGTCTCATCCTCAGGGATTGATCTACCGCAGTCTCCACAGCCTCAAGCTCACAGCTTGGTTTCTCCACTTCCGATGATTGCCAAGGATACCTGATATTTCATCCCCTGTTCGTGAGATCCTTCTGGCTTCACACAAACCTTTCCACCAGAAAAAATGTATTCCAATAAGTGGATTAGATTCTCTGGATGGGCCAAGGAACATAACACAGACCCCTTTTCCATGCCTATTGAGAAGATCCTACAATACCCCACTGCCCATGTTGCACGCAGGAGTTTCAGCATTGGCAATTACAGTGTATTTAGCAGCTATGCCAAACTTTCGTAATGGAATTGACAATTCATCTGTTATGTCACACCGACTGCAAAACCTTCATGAAAGGAGTATTACACGTTAAACCTCCTGTCAAGCTTCTATAGAGCCATGGGACTTTACTTTGGTGTTTCAGTCGTTAATGTGTCCTCCCATCAAGCCTTCTAATTCCTGTGATATAAAATTTTTGTCTTGGAAAATTCCAATTCTAGTAGCCCTTACCTCAGCGAGAAGAGTATACGAGCTGCAGGCCTTGAGTGTCGAGAGACCATACTTGATTTTTCATAGGGAAAGAGTTTTTCTATGTACTGACTCCTCCTGTTTTTGCCCAAGGTCATTTCTGTTTTTTCCATTAACCAATCTATTGGCCCTACCGCTTTTCTTTTCCCACCATTCAGATAGAGAGGAATACCTTCTGCATACCCTTGATTTTCATAGGCAACTTTGTTTCTGTTTGGACAGAACTAAATCTTTCAGGGAAACTGATCAATTGTTTGTGGCCTTTGCTGGACCCAGAATGGGTAAGCCTGTTTCCAAAATGGCTTTATCTTCTTGGCTCAGAAATGCCATTACTTTCATCTGTCATCAAAACAAAGTGTCCTTGCCTTCCAAAGTAAAGGCTCACTCTACTAGATTGATAGATACCTCAGTGACCTTCCATTCCAGAGCCTCTATGGATATCTGCGCAGCAGCCACTTGGGCAAGACCTCTTAGCTTTATCAGTCATTACAAATTGGATTTGGCCTCCAGGGGATGAGCATCTTTTGGTTCTGTGGTGCTCAGGAATGTCCTTCCTTAGGGCCACCCAGGACTCAAGTAGCTGGGGACTCTGTCCTATCAATAAGGAATGAATGAAGATTTACAACATCAGATAAATAAGTCGTGTCTTACCATAATGTTCCGTCTGTGTTGTAGATCTTCATTCATTCATTACTTCTTGCCCTCCTTCC
Organism: Protopterus annectens; assembly: GCF_019279795.1. NCBI lineage: Eukaryota > Metazoa > Chordata > Ceratodontiformes > Protopteridae > Protopterus > Protopterus annectens. The sequence continues at coordinate 543,478,202 of NC_056734.1, forward strand.
CCCTGGTGGACTTTAAGATCTCCTTGTTAGTTAAGGTACCTGCTCAGACAGAGCCTCCTACTTCCTGTAGTATTATTTCTGTGTTATACAGGCGGGCAAACGTGATCTGAAGAGACTATGAGAGGGGCATTGTGGGTAGGTCTTAGCTGAGAGTTTTTGGCTGGCTTGCACTTGGTACTGGCCGTGTCAGTTCCGAAGAGGGAACCGAAGTCCTATCAGTAATGAATGAATGAATAAAGATCTACAACACCGATGGAACATTATAGTAAGACATAACTTCTTTTTTTTAGTGAATAGTACATAAGAGAATATCAGAGATAAACACCTAGTCATTTTCTCTACGTTATCTTCCCTTCCATAAAGACTGATTAATTCTAAGAACTAATCCCTCCTTAATTCCTAAGGTGGCTTCCAAAAATGCAATAATTAGTCCATTAACCTGCCCATGTTCTTCAAAAATGTTCGATCACAGGAGAGTAATTTCTACATAACTCAGATGTCTGAGCTAACTCAGATTTTATGTACACAGTAGTAAGTCATTCAGAAGCGACCTCCAGCTGTTTGTATCCTTTGCCCCTAACCAACTGGGATCAAAAGTTATGAAGCTAATTCTGTCCAGATGGCTGTCAGATTGCTTTTTATTTGTTTACTCTTCCATTAATAAACCTTTTATCAAGCTAGTTCTGTCAAGATGGCTGTCAGATTGCTTTTCGTTTGTTTACTCTTCCATTAATAAACCTTTCCCTTCAAAACCAAAGGCCAATTCCACAATGTCTATGGCCATTTTTTTGTAGTTTGGCAGGAACTCCTGCATTAATAATTTTGATGCAGCAGACAATTTACCCATGTTTTACACCTTTTCTAAACATTACAAACTGGTTTTCATTTAAAGGACCCAAGCAACCTTTCATGCTTTCGTTCAGAGAGGTGTCCTTTTGTGATTGTTTCCAGGACCAAAGTAACTTTGGATTCTGTCTCAACACTCTGGACTAATGAAAACAAGTCCATATCCTCTATACCCTTTATTAATCCAAAGTAAAACATAATATTTTATTTTCTTTAATCCTAGTTTTCAACCACTTTGTTACTCAGACATGTATGGTATTGCACTTTACAACTAATTTACTTCAGCTCTAATTACACTAATTGCAAGCCTGTCTCACTGTTAATATCTTATCAGCAGATATACACAAACTCAGTAGTCTATTATCCTGTAGTTCCAGCATGCACTCACTCTTTATATTTTGTACAGTTCATCTAGTTCTTCTCTGAGTTCTACTTTATCCAACTACAGTGAGTAAACCACTATCTACCCCACACCGGCACCCTAGATATTTCCAGAAAAATCTCCCATACTCTATTAATGTCAAGTTATCTGTCCTGTGCATTTCTTGGCGCAAAAAACAATCACAATAAGCTTAACAAAATTAGTGCTTTTTTTTTTTTTTTCAAAGTCCCCCAAGTACTTGCCATTACAGAATTGTGCTATGAGTCAATTGTCACACCAATACTCTTTTATAAGAAAACGTCTCATTAATCTACCTCATCTAGAACTCCTCCTTTTCGCTGATGACATGATTATTTATGGATCCAATCATTCTAATGACATCATCCAGAATCAACTTCAAGCTGACTTTCTACAACTAAGCAATAAATTGGCTTTGTTCTTTAAAAAAAAATAAATAAATACTACTCTGCAAGTCCATGCTGTTTGGTACAGAAAGCTCACTAAAGCCACTAGCTCTTTCTGTAGCAAACACCAAGACAACAACCTGTTTGAATCCCCTACATCATTTATATTCCTTGGCATTTGACTTGACCAAGCCCTCAACTTCCGAGACAATATCTATAAAGTAAGAATCAACAAGCCCCTCTTCTGGGCCCAAAAGATGTCTCATTTACTTATCATCTGCTAGAGCAGTCGTAGGCAAAGGTGTCCTGCTTGCAGAATTAGAAAATGGCATACCCTTATTTTCCGCTGTCTTACATAAAATACTACCACCTTAAATCTGTTTCTAGTAAAGTCTAGCATTTCATCACAAACTTCCCTTTGTATGAATGTCACTGCATTTCCTTGGAAAAGACAAATTATCTTCTCATTCAAGGTAGAGCCAACCACCTCCTTGGCTCCCCTCCCTTCCCTTGAAACTCCTATGCCAAGACACACCTTTGCCCCCAACTGTGAGACTAGATGCATCCACCTAAGAATCCAATCCACTAATGGCCCTACTGTCATAACTATTTCCACTAAATTTAATTCCACAGACCACTGTTTTTGTCCTTGTCATTAAACTCTGGTATTTTGTCACCTGTTCTTACTGAACTCAGTGACTACAAACTGTTCAGATGTCATTTTAAGCAGTACTTAACTGAAAAATAGTAGTGCACATAAACTGATGGTTTCCTATTGACGGAACAAAAGTGCTAAAAGTAAAACTTTTGGATCCATTTCTGGCTTCTTTACTAATTTACGAGTTTATTTGGACTTGTGCTCTACCTGTTTAAATAGTAGTGCACATGTTAGAACACAGTCCATGCACCTGAGTCCCGTTGTGCTGTCACATTCATCTCAGAAAACCTTGGCTGCTTAATCTCCTAACCACTCCAGCTTATAAACTCGTATCCGCTGCTTCCACATCTGCCCTATCCATTCTCTACTCGTATCTGCTGCTTCCACATCTGCCCTTTCCATTCTCTACTCTCTATATTTAATGTTCACTTCTCCTGTTATTGGCTCTTCTGTTGCAGCTCTTGGTATTCTATAAGTTTTACTATATTCACTACTAAAATTTTCCTCCATACTTGTATGTACTATGTCCATTATTCTGGTTGGACCACATTTACCTAACCTATAATTTATGCATTGCATACTCCTGATACTGCAGTGGTGGTGCTGCGGTAGCATTGTCGCCTCACAGTTAGACGTTGCCCGTTCAATTCTCAGAACGTCTTCTGTGTAGCGACATGCGTGAATGGGCGTTCCTTCGTATGAAGGTTGTGCGTAAGGCCTGGCAAGCCAGTACGTAAAAATCTACTGCCAATCATTAGCGGACCGGAGTTCCGCTGTGGCGACCCCTAACCGGGAAAAGCCGAAAGACACAAACATACTCCTGATACTACTACTACTATTTAAAACTTCTTGTAAATATATGTATATTTTTTACATCTGTGTAATGTTACTATAGTATATATTTTTGTTGTACCTTTAATGTTACTATGTATGTAATATGGGCTGAGCCCGCAAATGGTGAAATCTGATTGTTGTTCTACCCTGGTAAATAGTTATGTGCTTACCATAACACCGGATCCTTTTCATCCAAGTCTGTCCAATATGACATCCCACTTTCCTTCCCCTTAGCAAGCTGTTCTGTTCTATTACACTCAGTTAGCTATTGGTGTTTCCAAATGTATATGCCAGGCAACAGACTCGATCTGAAGGGGGAGTATACAAGGAATGAAGGGCAAATTTTACAGGATCTTGAGACACTAGAACACTAGTGAATCACCAGATCGAATCCAAGGAGCAGCTTGGTTAGCCATCAGTCGTATCATATGGGCTTGGATGAAAAGGATCCATCGTCACAGAACTTTTGTTTTTGTGTGCCTATTCTAAGGTGAAAGGGGGTTGGGAGTATTCTGAAAATGCAATGAGTGTTTTTTGTTTGAGTGTTTTTATTAAAGCAAAAAGCCTTGAGAAATGTGACCAGTTCAAATGAAGATGAGAAGAAGCAACTGCGTAAAAGATCAGCCTGCCAAACAGTGTGTGGATTTAAGCCAAAAGTTGGAAATGTACTTTCAAAAGAACTGTCATGTTTAACTGGTGGGAGTAATTGTTTTCTGTTGTAATAGCTGTTGTCCATATACAGGTATAGACGGAAAGCAAAGAGTTGCAGACGACACATTTGGATAGAAATAAGCATGTGGCAGGGGCTCAGGAAAATAATTTTCTTGGGTGGCAAAAGCCAAGGTACCTTTTTGGCTAGGCTTATATAGGCCCTAGGGCCAATAGCCTAGTACCTACCTATGAGTTTGATAAAGAAAGTATTTCAGGTTGGACATTCAGCAGAATATCAGGGACAAAGGAGAAAGTGAAATAGAATGGGAGGAAAGGCATAAATGGTAGAGTTTGATAGAAAAGGGGCTATTGGCAAGAAATAAGGATTACACTAGCATGTTTTTATATTCCACCCAAAACTGCTATTACTGAGCTTTGGAAAATTTTGAAAGAAATAATCAGCTTTCAGTTGGGAATATTTATGGGTGAGGACTAGAGCTTGATTTGCAATAGTGAGGGTGTATCAAGGGGACCTAGAAGTAGCAAATCTAACAAAAGGGTACATTTCTTAAAAGCTGTATGAACATTGTTGGTATGGAACATGTGAATTCTGTTGTAGGAACTCTGATATAATTTACATATTGTTTGCTATGGTACAGTAACTGGAATAGACTGGATAGATATTGTATTTCACAGCAGACCTCTCAACTGTACAGATTCTTGCAGGACGTCCAGATTTTTGTTGCATATTTTTGGTCAGTTTTTCATAAAATTGTGGTTTCTTGGTAAACTACCAGCAAATCTTTAAAGACTAAAGTTAGAAACTAATGACAAACATTTAAGGTTCAGACTTCCTACCCTTCAGAAAATTCATGCTAATGGAAAATCTGTTGTTCTGTCAGATTTCTAAGTTTGTAAAAATCACCCTTTCACAAATAAGTTTTTTCTTTGTAGTACAACTTTGTAATTAACTCCAGCATTTAAGCCTGGTGCATTGTAAGCGTTACATTAAACAGTATTTGCCATTGTCAAAGTTCTCTGTAGGTTTAGCTCTGCTGCCCTATCTCCATTAAAATTAGTTGGAATATGTTCCATAACAGCAAAGTAAAGCTTCGTGTGTCCCTTGTGTGAAAAAAACATGTTTAACTAAAGCATTGTCAACATTATTATTCTCTGTATAATAGTGCTCATAGATCCTTTTTTTAACTGCCTTTTGGTTTTGCCTATATAGAATGCCGTATACAATGCACACTTGCCTAAGAAACTCACAAAGGTGGAACTACTAGTAAAAAAAAAAAATCTGCACCAGCCGAATTCTATCACTAACCACATACCTCAAAAAAGGATCCTCTTAAATGTATCTACAAAAACTACAATTAGGCACTTAAAAGTCCCTCTAGTAACCCCACTGTCAAACTTCTTGTCACCTTTTTCAAGTGTAAATAAATAACATGCACTAAATATATTTTTTTATGTTTGAAATTTTAAAAGTTTATTAACAAGTGTGTATCTTTTTAAATGAGAGTTTGGAAGTGCTTTAATGTTTTTACTCAAGAATTTATTTGATCGGTTGACGCTTAATTGATAGGATTTTAAAAATGCTCTGTTGCTTAAGTTTATTTTTTTCTGAAGAAGGTCATCTAGAAAGGTTAAAAGCGCTTAACCATGGTGATTAAAGTATTTTTCTACATGACTTCTGGTGATACTTCATTTTTGGGTGATTTTTACAATTTTTGTCCATTTTGTTTCACCTGGGAGGCTGTTTATTAGTGTTTGTGAACTTTCTAAGTTTGTAAGAGCAATATTTAAAAATTGTCCCTATTTTTGGGCCCTTGCCCCACTTTTACCTATGGCTTTGACCAGATTGCTTGCTTTGAGAGGTGTGTTTCACAGCAGCACATTTATTTAATTGAAAGCTTTGACACACACCCAATAAATATTTCAGCTGATCCACAGATAAAATATAAGATGATGCAAAAGTAATGAAGTAAACATGACAGACAGCGGCAGTTAAGAGGAATTTAAGGAATGTGTAGTAGAGATTATTTGAGGTATTATGGAAGATAGAAATCCTTTCAGAAGGGATTGCTAGTGAGTTGGGTAAAATAAAAATGGAGTTTAAAATTGGTAGAAGTAAAAGAGAAGGGATATGGGAAATGAGTTATTTGGAGTATCTGACAAAGGTTAAATATTGCCGAATAATGAGGTTATCACAGAATAAGAAGAGGGGCAACAGCAGAGTGCTAAAGGGAAAATGGAATACTTAGATAACCTGCATGAGTTTAGAAAGGCTGCTGTTAAGCAACTATTTCTGATAACTGTAGAACAGAGAAAAACCTCTAGCACAAAGGACTTAAGCAACAGAATGCCTCTAAACCTAGGGGCCTATGACAAGAAAAACAGCCAGAGATACTACAGTGATATTAGAGATATTTTAGAAGTTTTATAAAAATGTGTCTGTGAAGAGGAATGTAAAAATCAGGAAAATATCAAATGGAAATATTTATGTAAGAGATAACTATGCCAAGGTTAGAGGAATATGAGTCTTGGTGTTTAATAGTTAAGAGGGGATAAGATAAAAATGTGATGTACAAGCAGTCAACAAGAAAGTCTCTAGGAACAGATGGTAATCCTTTGGAAGTTAGGAGGAAAAAAGTGATAAGACCTTAAGGTGTTTATTTAATAGTATCTTAAAAGGAGGGGAAACACCAACATCTTGGAAGAAAGCTGTGGTGGCTGTGTTACTCAGAAGGTAAGGACCCTTCAGACGCAGGTTCATACAGACCCATTTCAGTTTTAAGCGGTTATTAATACAGTAGAGAGTCGATTATCCGAACGTCCGTTATCTGAAATGTCAGTTATCAGAAACACAGCCTTCTAAAGTTTTTGGGTAGGAAAAATCAAGTCTGAATGTAAACTTTATACGCATTTGCTTGTGCATGCTTTTTCAGCGTATAGCCCGCTTGTGTGTGAAAAATATTCTTTATTGTCCACTGGAGTCACTGAATGGTTGAAAAGTGTCCCTGCATGCAGAAAACACAAGATTTCAGAAATATTTTTATCCAGTTCAATGTTATGTTTGATTATCTGAACTACCCTAGGTCCCAATTAGTTCAAATAATCCACTCTTAATTGATTATTTGAAATATCTTAAGAGAATGGCAGAGGTGTGTTGCCATAATTGATAGATATAGGTCAATATGGCTTTGTGGAGGTGAGGCAGATGTCTGACAACATTAATGGAATAACGATGATCCAAATGGAAGCAGAATATAAGAAAATGCTGCTACTCTTGATGGGTCTTGATGATGCAGAGAAGGCATTTGATGGAGTCAGGTGTGATTTTTATGAGTAAGGTAATGCAAGCATTTGCTTTTCCTGATAAGAGTAATAGGGATACTTGGGAGGATATATGAAGGGTCAGAGGCGAGGATGGTTCCTTTCTGGCAAGCTGTGTTTGAACAGAGGAACCAGGTAGGGATTTTCTTACCCCTTTGTTATTTGCTTTGTATTTAGAGCCACTTGCAAAGAAAATAAGATACTCATGATTTCAAGGATGCAACTGATTATGTTAATCAGTAAAAGCTAGCTTTATTTTCAGATCTTATTTTGTGTGTGATAAATCCAGAAACAGACATTTTGGTGTCGTGGAACATTTTGAGACTGATGTTCAAACACACTGGCATAAGGGGGTAGAAGTGCATTCTTCTCTCCCTCTGTCTGTCATAGTTCAGAACTCCTCCCACTTGCCTTTCTATAAGTGAGAAAGGGCGAATCACCTGACAAAGACCAGTACAGCCCGACAGGACACATTCAGTTTTCTTGTGCCACAGTCAGTTTACCTTTCCTTCATGGGATTCCGGCTACATGGCTCGGATAAGAAGTTCTTTTTGGGTTTTATTTTTCCCACCGTCTTTTCTGTCAGTGTTTGTATGTATGTACTGCTGCGTTGACTGTTTTTTTTTTTTTTTTTTGTTTGTTTTTTTTATTTTGTATATGCTTCTGTTTTTATTTTGATTACCACAGTAAGGTCTGTTGATTAAAAGCTTCATTTGGATGTTTTGACAGGAAAACGTACTAATATTGCATTTTTTCGCTGAGGTGATTGAGTAGAATTATAGCATTTTAAATTATCTTTTTCATTTAAATTGCAGTTTTGATGCCATTTTATATGTTAAAATTTTCTGATAAGGATTTTTCATTGTTTTATGATTTATTGACTAATACTGTTTTAGGATTTAGGCTGTAGCCATTCATTTTGTCTGAAAATAGCCATTTTTACATAATTATGGGTCTCTTGTGCATGTATTTTGTGCTTGGAGCTATATTACTGCCACTGTCATTTTATTCAGTGCTGTCGTTGGAATAGTAACCCCTGCAGAAATGTATTTCAGATTACTTTTGGAGCTATTTTATATATTAAACATTTCTGACAGGAATTTTTTTATCAGTTTGATTTCTTGTCTAGTACTGTTTTAGGCTGCATCCATTCATTTAGACTTAAACTAGTCTTCTTTTTACAAAGTCAAAAGACTTTTGTGCGTGTATTTTGTACTTTAAACTGTGTTACTTAAAGTACTGTCATTTTTTCAGTGTAGTGTTCAGAATGGGATCCCTACAGGAATAGTCTTTAGATTGCTATTTAGTGGGAGAATAGTGAGATTTGTCCATCTTCTTACTGGACTGACTGTAGAGCCAGTATTTAGTATTGAACTGCCTAGTTTCTTTTCCCCTGACCTGATGGACTTGAACCCCTTCCCCTATCTACATCTAAAAAGCAAGAATAAATAAAAAAATATGCCTCATCCTATGGCTTGTGACTTTGCAGTAGGCTTAGCTTCGGGTAGGCTATGGGGCCACTCACCTTCTTTTGCCTTTAAGTCCCCTGGGATGGTCATAGTATCACAGCTGTGCCTGACACAAGGGTCAGACACATTCTGCGGGGCTGCACAATTGCCTGTTTCAGGTATGGGAGAACCAAAGCCGTTTGATGCAGGGGTGCAGGATCTGTTTGCCAGTATTGATACTTTTCTCCCTGGGAATTCTCCCACTAGTGTAGTGTATGCTAAAAAGAGACAAAAGGCTCTCCACACAGTAAGTCAGCAGGCTTTGAATGATTTCCCACCTGAGATGGTGTCTACGGCTAGATCCTTGGGTCAGGCAGTTGGTTATGGGTGCATACCAAGGTTATAATATTGGCATTTCCGCCCAAGTCATTCTACTAAGGATCATCTTTTGTAGGGGATACTCTATCTGAGGACTCTGATTTGTCTGTCTCGGATCACTTGGTTTCCTCTGATAAACAGGTACAGAGACCCAAACAGATGTTTTCCTTTCCCTCCTTTGATCCCAGTGTTGTGAAATGCCTTCTACAAAGCTTGTTATCCTCTGTTAGAGGCTTTGCCTAAGAAATATTTAAAAAAAAATGTTAAGGTGTGCTCTGCCTGACTTTCAAGCCCTTTTATCTGCGGTCCCTATTTGCTAAGAAGAAGACCATATCTTCTTTTCACCTAGTCCCTCAAGATTAATAAGGCAAGTGAAGAGAGTCTCAGGGAAAGAAGCCAGCACAGTGCAGCAATGTAGCTTTTAAAATATTTAAGTACCGCTATTTTCTGGGGAAGTTTGTATTGAGATGCATGTACAGTTTAGATGAGTTTGCTGCATTAACTGCAGAGCGAAAGGTCTGTGTTAAAGATGTTGTTTCCAGTGTTTCTCAGGTGTCAAAACATGCTCTAATAAATGCTTTGGAGGGGACTGATACTATTTCCAGAAGTGCAGCATCGTCATTGGTGATTAAGGAGGTATGCTAAGTTGCGCACTCAGAATTTTTCTGAAGAATTAAAATGATGAGATATGAATGCTCCTCTTCAGTCTGTTTGGTACAGCAGCTAATCAGATCCTTAAACACTGGGTGGCAGAGGTAAATGGATGCAAGGCATATCAAAAAGGTTTCATATTCCCCAGTTCTCCTCCAAGCCAGATAATTTCAGCAGCATAACTAGAAGAGGTACCAGCCAAAGACCAAGGCAATAAAAGGAAATGGTGGACGACATCACAGCCAAGCCTAATAAGAAGGGTTCCTTTCCTAAAAAGGATAGCCCCACTGCCTGCTTATGACTGTGCTGAGATTTGGTGTCCATCTTTATAAAGTCCCCATTGGATTCCTTATTTCTTAAGTTGGCTCTCAACACAGCAGCCTGGACTTCAGTGGTTTCCGACAAATGGGTGAAAACATTGTTTGCAGGGGTTTCATATGGAAATGAAAAGATTTTCCTCCTCTGTTTTGGGGGGGGGGGTGCCCCCTCATCTACCAGACTAGACTTTGTTATTCTCTGGACTTGAAGGGTCATAGAACTAATTCTCTAGTATTTTCTTGGTTCCCCAGTAAGAGCAATCCTAGATACTGGTGTGGGCCCTTTCTTTTTTTGAATACATTTGTCAAGGTCCCCAAGTTCAAGATGCTTATCCTGCAAACAGTGATTTCTCTTTTTCTGGACAACTGCTTCATTGTGACCCTGATCTTTGCAGCTGCCTTCTTCATATCCCCATTGCTCATCACTTCAGGAGGTATCCGAGATTTGTTTTACCAGATGCTTTACTCTGGTAGTGACCCACTGATGGACTCTGAGCATTCTTTATATTTGGACATCTTGCTGATCTGTGCAGTCTCTCTGTCCAGGTGTGTAGAATTGCTAGAGCAGGTCTCATCCTGACTCTCCCATTTAAGGTTTAAATTGAACCTCCTAAAGTCATGTTTGACAAGCACACAAAGACTCATCTTTCTGGGTTGCTGAGTCAACTTCAGCAAGATCCTGACTTTTCTGCCTGCACACAAGGTCCTGTCATACTAGATAGTGTTTTTGGAATGGGTCCTTGGCTTAAGAACTGGTAGTAATTTTTGGACTGGTGACATCTATTCTCATTTTATCACTGGTTGGTCTTTACATGAGAAAAATTTCAGTGCTATATCTGAAATTCTTGGATGCAGCACTTCCATTCTATGGAATCCCAGTTGCCGGTGCTGCCCCTTCATCAGACATTTCTACCTCCCTCCAACCCGCCGCCATGGTGCTTTGGTGTGTTTATGCCAGAGTGTGGTTATTTTTGTTCCTCCTAGCATTATTCTCTCAAGGCTGAGACTTTCTCTCTCTCTCTGAAGTCTTGAAAGCTCTGAAGGGCTTGGTACCCAAACTTGTCTTTTTAGTCAGCTCAGATCGAGCTGCCAGACAGTTTGGGTGAATGGAAGGTGCCCTAAATCTTTGGAAACTGGACAGCTGTTGTATGTTTGACAGCATATGACCCAGATATCTAGGACTGCTGCAGCAGTGATCATTCGAACATCTACTGTTATGGGAAGTTTACTTATACAACTTTACTTTATCCCTTCTAATGATACTGGCCAGCTGCAGTTACCATAGACTTCCTCACACATTGAATCTGCTGACATAGTGTCAGAGGTGACTGGTGCACCCCATTTGTAGACTTCATTTGGCAGACCGGATGATTTAATCTTGACTCTCTTTAGGTACTTGTCATGAGGATGTGCAGCAAGTGTTAAAGGAGGCCAGAAACCTGCTTTTAGAAAATCTTATGTGTAAAAAAAGGGTAAGGTACCTAAAAGGAAACTGGCAGCCTATTGTTGTTAATTGCCCTCTGGTGTTAAAATTTTGGTGTCAGCTACTTCAAGGTGGCTTAGTGTAATCATCCATTAGGGGACATTTAGTGCTCATCTCTGCTCATCTGTCAATGGATCTCCCTTTCTTTCCTCCTTTTTGGTAAAACAGAAGTATCAAAGATGAGACCCCCCCCCCCCAAAAGCACATATGTCCTTCATGGAACATCAACTGGGCTTATTTATTTATTTATTTATTTCAAATTGACTTTACCACCTTTTGAACTGGTAGCTTACAGTGGTCATGGGTTCGTATTGAGTAAAACTATTTTGCTTATTTCTCTGAAATCTGCAAGGTGAGTTTTCAGAGCTACAAGCTCTGATGGTGGGGAAATTTTTCCTGATTTCCTAAAAGTTGTGTTTAGCAATTATCCTTTTGATTTTTTTATAAGAAAATTGGTTTCAGTCTTCACTGTCTTCCAGTCTTTTTATTTCCTTATGTTCTTTCCGAAACCTCAGTAATAGGGAAAACATTACTTTATTCCTTGGATATGCATAGGCAACTCTGGTACACTACCTTGACAGAACAAAGCCTTTTAGGAAGGCTGAAAAACTTTATTTCCTTTGTTTGGAGCAAAGAAAGGTCAGCTTGTCTGTAAGCAATTAATTGCACGTGGGTTGCCCTCTGGTATTATTTTTTTTTTATACCCACCAGGACAAGATGAATCCAGGCAAGGTAAAGTCACTTTTCACGAAGGCCTTTTCCTCATCAGTGATATTTGGGAAAGGAGTGGACTAAAAGTATTTTAGCAGCAGAAACTTGATTCTCCATCTTTACCTTCACCAAGCGCTACAAACTGGATGCTTTTCTAGATCCAGTGCAGGCTTCGCAAGTACAGTACTTCAGGTGCTCCCTGACCGTTATCCTAGCTCCTCCCTGGTTGGGTAAGCTTTGAAAATCTACCCATGTACCAGTAAGGCATTGTTTGTTTAATGTAGTACAGTTGTGCATGTTCCACTTAACCTGTAACAGTAGATGTTTGCAGAGCACACTGCCTTACTTGGCAGCAACCTCCCACCACCACCTTTTGTTGGCTGTATATAGATGCTGGTTGAAATTTCTTTTTTTTTTTTTTTTTTTTTTTTTTTTTTTTATTATTATTATTATTATTAGCAGTAAATTTTTTTTTTTTTTTTTTGTCATGTGTGCGGTGGTTGGTATAGAAGAGTAGATGTTTACATGCAAAACTTGTGTTCTCATCTCTTCCTGTTGGACCCTAGAAAACTGGATGGGTTCTTTATGTGAGTGTGAAGGGTTATCCTGGTCCTGCCAAGTGATTGGCCCTTCCCACTCTTAGACAGACAGTGGAGGACTTCTGATCTTTGACAGACTGTCAAGAGAGATGGTAGAAAGGCACTTCTACTCCCACATCAGTAAGGTAGTGTGTTCTATGAACATATACTGTTCAGGTAAGTTGAACTTGCACAAGCGTACTTTTCAAGGCTTTTTGGGATGAAAATAAAACAAAAGTTATAGCAGTAAACTATGTACCCATGCATTCATTGGTTCAACAGTACCCATGTTTATGGGGATGTGCTAAGATGACATTTTTAAGTGTATGGATTAAAAAGGATTCTGTTATGGCAGCTAAGGATATGTGGAAATAGACTAGACAAAAGATAATATAAAACTTGAGAAACTGGAAGCTGTTTATTATGAATAGTAAGAAGCAGTGAACGTGTTTACATCCCTTGAGATTTATATACAGCTCAGTACAGGTCAGGTATATTTTTAACAACCCGAGGAGAAGCTGTGGTCATTAAGAGTTGAAGGAATTTATTTGAGGGGAAACATTGAAGGTTAACTGGGATAAGTTAATCTATCTCATAGGGCAAGGTGATTTAGGATTGCCTGATTTAAAAAGATAGTTTAAAGTTGTACGGTTAAGATTGGTTTGCATAACACAAGCAAGAAAGAGATGATGATGAAGCAGGGGGGAAATTTGAGAATGAGATTATATGATTTTGGATGCATATCCTTAAGGAGGATAACCATGTAAAATATTGTACTGACAAAGTAGAATAAACTATTCTAAAACTAAACCAGCATGGGCATGGAGAAAGGAGATTTTGTCATTGGGCATGACTGCGACATTGGGTAAAGAAAATAGGCAAGATGAGGCTGAAATCTACTGGACAAATTGGCAAAGGAACCATTGTATTGGGAGTAAATAACTACAAAGTTAAAGTAATAGAGTGGAATGAGGCCAAGCAGAAGTTTTGACTGCAGGTTAGATGCTGCTTTCCCTACCAATGATTTATATAAACTTATATGCAAAGAGATGTAGTGCTAAGTGAAAGACCAACTCTAAAGTTTTTAGTCAAGTCTAGAACATAAGCTGCTGTTAAAAAAGGGATAATTAGTAGAGCATATAATGCGGTGCATGATGACTACAACAGTAAGTCTGAAGAGGTTAAAAAAGATTGGGGAGAAAGACTAGCAAGGCAGTCTACCAAAGAACGGTGGACAGATGTGTATAGCTCCCAGGTATGCAACAGAGTCCACAGAGTTTATGATTTTTTTCATGGAAGTGTTTGCATTGGTATTTTATACCCCAAACAGACTCCAGAGAATTGTTTATCAAGTAGATAACAATTGCTGGAGGTGTGATATGAAAGAGAGAGGTAACAGGGAACATGTGTTCTGTAAGTGTACTGAGTTGGTAGATTTAAAAAATTCCCAACAAGTACTCTGTCAGAAATGCTGGATGTGCAAGTAGCTGTTACTAAGGAAATTGATGTGAGCTGATGCACAATCTCTGAATTGCCAGGAGATAGTAAGGTATAACTAATTTTTAGAAAATTGAAATCAAAATGTTAACCAACCGTAATTGAAGCACCAAATAATGTAAAGGAGATCAAAGAACTTGGATGTAGGGTCTTTGGAAAGGGAAAGAGCAAAGTACATAAAAATAAATGGAATTTGTGGGAAGAATACGTGCATAATGTTTAGGAGGAGGAATTAGGTTCCTGGAAAGGCAGGAGGTGAACAATTAAAATATTGAAGTGGATTATATTTGTTGAAAAAGAAGAAAACATGCATAATTTACAGTGAATAAGAATGTAAAATGTTAATATGGTTTGTTTCTTTTCCCTTTAATGTTTGTGTACCTGTGTCTTAAAATGACAATTTAGTAAAGATGTTTAAAAAAAAAAAAACAATAAGTCTCTGGTCAAGAGAGTATGCTAGACTTGATCCTTGTTATCTTCTGGCAAAAATCACTGGTTTATAATTTCAGCAACATAGTCTTCTAAAATAATTTACATTGGTTCTACTTTTCTGGACATATTAAGAAAGTCAGTGTTGAACTTTTAAGTAATGTTCTGAAGCCCCCTAAGTTGGGCTGCTCTTGGCAGTTATGAAAAACACTGATCTTCATTTTATGTTTTGGTATAGAGTAGTAAGTGGCATGGTTATTCCAGCAGACCCAGCTGTATATTGCTTTGTAACTGCAATGGCAAATTTCTGACAAAATTACCCAATTAGGACTAGAAAAATATGCACACAGCTGATGAATACCAAGCCATTTATTTAGTTGGTGACTGTTTAAATTCATCTGCTCCACTGTATACAACTTGCAGCTTTAATAAACCGTGTAGTGTACAAATATGTGTTAGTAAAACAAGTACTGTAAAACTTTCAATGGGAGCACAAAGAAAGCAGATGAAAATAATTGTGTTAAAGATCATCAAGCAGGGACAAAAAAAAAAAGCTTGTGTATTTTCCTTGTATAATCTTTAGATGAACAACATTCTTAGGCAAAGTAAGGGGAGCTCATGAAGAGATGAGTTATAGTTAATGCATCAACATTTCTTACAGCTTTGTGATGCTAGCTCTGTTTACTGTCACGTTTCCACTGCAAGTTAAAATCTGCAGTTTAGAAACAGCCAATTATGCCTTTACAAAAGTTGGGGGGAGGGGGGGTTAAAAGAAAATTTGCAAAATCTGCAGTTCTTTAAATGACCATCTTAGCAACTTTACCGAAATCCTTCCTTTTTATATCATGAACATTAAAAGGGGCCACCTTCGTTGTTCTAGTCCATCCTCAGTAAGATCAACATTTTGTAAGCGCTGTTGAGCACATTATTGTCCCACCTAAACAAAAGCAAACCTCATAATTTTTGAGACTCAGAAATAAAGTACTCCTGCATACACTATGGGATTATGTAGAACACAGGTTGTCACCTATGAAGCTGTTAAAATGATGCATAAAACTCAACTGCCAGTGTAACAATATGACAGTCGTGAAGAAACACTGGTTAAGTTCAATATTCTCCATTATCACCTCCCCTGATTGAGTTAAGTATTTCTGAAAGTTGTTAAAATATGTAGTTCATTCTGACGAGCTTAAGTTATGTTAAGATCTTTAATCATCCTATTTGTGGGTATGTAGAATTTAGTGATTTTGTTGCCTAAATTTGCTCAGCTGGACACTATTTGAATTTGTAGTGGTGTTTATTATATAGTTAACAGTTTTGGTCAGTGATTTTTTAATTTTGGCTGTCACTAAATGCATGCTGGTATGATTTAGAATTGCTTTCGCTGTTTGTAAGAACTTAGAAGTAATTGTCATTAATCCATAGGAATATGGCTTGAACTTGAAGTCCTCTCTAAACATATATAGTGTGCTCTGTAGTTGTCAGTAGTGATAGCAGAGCTGAAATGAGACTGAGCATCAGTGTGTTTCACAGGTCTTTTTATGACAGTAATAAGATAGTATGTACATTTGATTGTTTTCTTTAGCATCTAGATGGCTTACTAAAACAAATCAAGTTTGTTGTGGAAAAGCATATTGAACATGATGTCTTGGAGGCATGTAGTAAGACGTACAGCATCCTGTGCAGTGAGGAGTATACTATCCAAAACAGAGTTGATGTTGCACGAAGCCAGCTGATTGATGAACTGGTGGATCGTTTTGGCCACGCTGTAGAGGAACTGTTACAGGAGGTATGTACAGTGTGGCTGACATTTCTATTTTATTTTTGCTAACATTTCACATTTGCAATCAGAAGTATAAAGGCAAGCCCTTATTTAGAGAATGCAAGAGTCTGTTTGAAAACATTTTGTCAAGAAGTTAAATATAATTTCAAATGTAAAATCAGGGTCACCTCTTAATGAGTCTATTGACTAGTCTTCTACTCATCACCAGTCAAGTCTGACATTTTCTCTTGGATGATCCCACATTGCCTGCATTGTGCACCATGTATCACACACATTACATAACCACACCTGAGTTCTGACCCCCACCATTTTTTCTGTGCCACTCACGTAGTTAGGATCGCAGTCCTAGTGCACACTAGTGAATTGTTCCAAACATTTTGTAGAGAGGCATTCACATTGTGTCCCACTGGATTTCGAACCGTTGGCCAAGAGCTACACTGGCATTGTCTTTACTCTTCTAGGGAGGAGGAGCATGACATGAAGCCACACAATAACTGCCAGTGGTTCAACCCTGCCACCCTAGAATATCAGTGGGAGAACTTCCTGCCTTATCTTGCTGTCAGGAGGATGGTGACATTTGGAAAACCCTTGGGTAGGAATTGACTTGTCTAACACTGATCCGTAGTCTTCAGACATAGCACTGTCTCAAGGACTGAAGCTCTGATTATAGACCAAAGCATAGCTATTGTTGCCACAGGTCTGTAGCCTGTCCTTGACAAACAAGAGCTTGAAATTGCACCAGTCTTCCTTTTAACTGATAAGGGGCCCTGGAGAAGGTTTACCTGCAGCTCCCAGTCTAAGTGTTATGTTCTGTATTGTAGGCTCTGCCCAGCCCCTGATTGCTTGGCCAGAGACTGAGAATGTTCCATATAAAACATAAGGGTGGGATAACCCTGAACTAGATGGGGGGTACAGGGTGTACTGTACAGTGTCTTGCCTCTCGGGGCCAGGGAAGAATTTTTATAAGTGTTTAATTTTGCCAGGCGCTAAGTAAAAGAGAAACATTCCTTCTTTTGGAAAGGCACTTAGATCTCTATGATAAATAAACTAAGAGGCTACCTGACTGGCCCATCTAAATGTAGGCTACAGGTTGTGTGTAGCATTCTTGAGCCTTGTGACTCGTTCCTTTTTCCCATAAATTAGTTTGCAGAGATGTCACAATTGTAACAAACTGACCAGAAATATTTTAGAAGGACTGTATGCCTCAAAGGTTACTGCTTAAACTTCTTAGGCTGTTACAGATATTAGTGTGGACCTGAAAAATAACGTTTGACAGCCTATCCTGGATTTGCTTACAAGCTGCAGTGAAGGCCTTACAGTTGCCTCACCAAGTAATTGGAGCAGATCTGGATAGCTACATTTCTCTTTTGGAATACTTCATACATTCACCTTAGTGTCACCAAAGCAGATATGCTTTTGCTGCAGCGCTAGACAGTGCTGCTGTATTTTATCCCAGCTCTTCAATTTGGCTTAGGAATCTCTGGCTTTCATTTTGGGAACTTACCTGGATAAAAGTTGACTTGCCAGTTAATCCTTATGAGTCCCTGAATGTTTTCACAGCAAATGCTATTACTTTGTTGTATTCTACCTTATCCTCACAGCACTTCTTTGCTCGAAGTATTTTTGCAGTTTTTTGCAATGTTGTCCATTTTAAAGTCATTGATGTCAAGTCTCATGCTCTTCGACTGAGAAAATCATAATCTGTACTTGAATTTGATACCTCAAGGTTAACATATGTGTCAGTTATGAATATACTGACAGAAAGTTAGTACCTTTTGTTGCAGCCAATGTAGCCCAGTATATGCAGTGTTGGCTCCAGAAATGGCATCCGGTAGACTTTAAATTGGCGTGGCTAAAAGTTATTTTCATGCCTAAAGTAATTAGACCCACTTCTTACTGAATATACAAGTGCAGATTAGGACAGATCATATCTCCTTTGTTTTGCATCCTTTGACACCCAGAAGTAGACTTGTTGTAATGGCACAGTGAAGTTAGGGGGATACATTTTCACAACTTCCATCTTATTTGCTGGCATTGCAGCAAATATTCCAGTATTTTTCCTATGGGTCCCCGTTGAGTTTTCTTCCTCATTGAAAAGTAGTGAATTAGAGAAACTAAATTCTTCCTTGACCTTTTTAGCTTTACAGCTTTCTTTAAGACACATGGCTCTCAGTTGTATTCATAAATCAGAAGTGGTTACATTTTGAAGATTGACAGCCTCCTGTTAAGGGATGAAGTGATATGGGTGTATAGCTGTTTTTTTGTAGTTCAGGGGCAAAGGAGCAAGTTGGGAGTTGTTGGTTCTGTTGTTGATGGCAGGCAAATTAGGCAGAATCAAAGAAAGTGCTAGGAAAAGATTGTTTTATTGGTGGGAGGCTACAACTGATAAGGGAATGGAAAGTCTTGACTTTTCAGGAAGCTCTGGCTCAGTCAGGTTAAGAACCAGGTTGCTGCCCTACAAGGGGGTACTTTTATTGGCAATGGCAAAATAGAATAGCTATAAAGTCATAGGCTGTACCTGGGGCTCACTACCTTCCAGATTGGTGGACATGTTTGAGAATTTATTATGCAGAGAGGAACCAGAAAAATTGCTCCATTTCTTGTTTTGTTGCAGCTTCACATGGCAATATATATAGTCTCCATGATAGATTATGGTAAAAGGTTTGGATAATAGGATTTTTTTTCTTGGAGTAAGAGTCCTGCTGTTTACACTGGCTTAGGACAGCTACCTCTCCTACTGTGTTCATCATTACTTGGCATAGTAATGCGTTTTTTGTTCTTTATACCCCAAATGCTTGCATAACAGATGTTTCTGTAGCATATACAGTGGATATAAAACGTGTACAGATCCCTGTTAAAATGTCAGGGTTTTGTGATGTAAAAAAATGAGACCACAATAAATAATTTCAAAACTTTTCCCACCTTTAATGTGACCTATAAGTTGTACAATTGAAAAACAAATCTGTTAGGGGGAAAAATACAAAAAATAAACAAAGTACAATAAGCTGGTTGCATAAACGTGCACACCCTTAAACTAATACTTTGTTGAAGCACCTTTTGATTTAATTTCATCATTCAGTTTCTTAGGTGGTAGTCTGTCAGCATGGCACATCTTGACTTGGCAGTACTTTCCCTCTCTTCCTTGCAAAAGCAATCCAAATCTGTTAGATTGTAAGGGCATCCTTTGTGCACAGCCCTCTTCAGGTCACCCCATAGATTTTCTATTGGATTTAGGTCTGGGCTCTGGCTGGGCCATTCCAAAACTTTAATTTTCTTCTGGTGAAGCCATTCTTTTGTTGATAAGGATGTATGCTTGGGGTCATTGTTGTGTTGAAAGGTGAAATTCCTCTTCATCTTCAGCTTTCTAGCAGATGCCTGAAGGTTTTGGGCCAAAGGTGACTGGTATTTGGAACTGTTCATAATTCCCTCCACCTTGACAAAAGTCCCAGTTCCAGCTGAAGAAAAGCAACCCCAAAGCATGATACTGCCACCATCATGCTTCACCGTGAGGGATGGTCTTTTGGTGATTTAAAGTGTTGTTTTTGTGCCAAACGTAACTTTTGGAATTGTGGCCAAAAAGTTCAAACTTGGTCTCATCAGACCATAATGCATTTTCCCACATGCTTTTGGGAGACGTGAAGTATTGTTTTACAAATTTTAGCCGGGCCTGGATGTTTTTCTGTGTAAGAAAAGTCTTCCATCTTGCAACCCTACCCCATAGTCCAGACATATGGAGAATATGGGAGATTTTTGTCACATGTACATAACCAGTACTTGCCAGAAATTCCTGCAGCTCTTTCAGTGTTGCTGTAGGTCTCTTGGAAGCCTCCCTGACCAGTTTTCATCTCATTTTTCATCACTTTTGGAGATATGTCCAGTTATTTGCAACATCACTGTTGTCCCATGTTTTCTCCCCTTTTTGATGACTGTCTTCACTTTGTTCCATGGTATATCCAGTGGTGTGGAAATTTTTTTGTACCCTTCTCCTGACTGATAAATTTCAACCATGAGATTCCTTTGATGCTTTGTAAGCTCACTGTGAACTATGGCTTTTACTGTAGCAGGCAACTGAGTAAATGTCAGGAAAATCCAACTAGGACAGCTGAACTTTATTTGGGGTTAATCAGAGTCTCTTTAATTGATGGCAGGTGTGTACCCAAGAAGACTGAAAGCTGTAATTAAATCAAATGGTGCTTCAACAAAGTATTAGCTTAAGGGTGTGTACACTTGGGCATCCAGTGTAGTGTACATTTATTTTCTATATTTTTTCCTCCAGCAGATTTGTTTTTCAATTGAATTGTACAGGTTATAGGTCACATTAAAGGTGGGAAAAGTTTTGAAATGATTTATTGCGGTCTCATTTTTTTATATCACAAAAGCCTGGCATTTTAACAGGGGTGTGTACACTTTTTATATCCACTGTAGGCCACTTTTGGTAATATTCTTAAAGTGAAGGGATTATTGGCTTTGTATTTTCAGTGTCTGCCTTCATCTCCATCAATTCTGGAGGGAAGTGTAGTTTGCTTGTAAGATGTTTTGAGGCAAAACATTGTTCTCACCACATTAGTTGAATTATTTGAGGTTTCTGTACCAGACATGATCCCCTCACTCACAAAGTACACTGCGTTTGGATTTTCTTACTGTTGCCAAAAAGTGCATTACTAGGTAGTGGAAAGATCATAGATCTTTCCAGCTTTGAAGAGTGAAAATCCTTGATTGTCAAGTTCTTGTATTCATATATATCCTTAACAGCAAAGGTCTGGTCCTGGCTGGGCCTATATATTAATTCACCTGAGTGATTTTGACAGCCAATTTTAATCTTTTATGTTCATGAATTGACGAGTAGCAGTAGCTGTTTCATTTCATGTTCAATTTGTAAATATCTCAGTAGAATAAGGCTCAAGATGTGCACTGTATTGCCAAACTGTGTTCTCTGTTCCTTACTTTCCAAGGTTACCCTACCTTTTTCTCTCATTTCTGTTTTCTTAGCTTTTTCAGTATAGTAAAAAAAGGGGTTGGTAAACATGAAGAGATGGTAAAAATTGATCTTATTTGTCTGTTTTGTACTTGCCTATTGGGTAATGCATTTAGCCAGACACGTATTCATTCCATGGTATAATAATACATGTTTTTCCAGCTTGGCTGCATTCCAGAAATATTGTAATTTCTTGCAATTTCACATCGTGTGTTGTAAGTTGGCCTCTTCGTCACTTGGGGAATACACTTGACCTGTGGAGGCCAGAATAGGAATGATTAATCTGTAAAAGCATATAATAAATGTTCATAGCCCTAGATAAATTGACTTGAATCTTGTGATGAGGGTTTCCCCTGTGGCGTGTTCCCTGAATTTTATCAAATGGTTGTGGGTGTATCAAGTTATTGCATCTATTAAGTACAGTTGGATCTTGATTTGGGTTTACATAGGAATAATATAGTATGGTGCAAGATGAGTGAGCTAGGACCATGTAAGCTCTCGCCACTGCACACACTGATATATTCTTAGTTGGCATCATATGACGTTCTCATAGTTTGCCTTCAGTACTGAAGCCAGTTTTGAAGCTGGTTATAACCTGTTGGTCAGCATCCCTCGGTGCTGTAGCTTCTACACCAATACCTTCAGTGCCAGCATCAGGTTCAGTACTGGCATCAACAGTCATGCTGCCAACATTTGATTACTTCAATAAATTCACCACTCTAGTATGAAGATCATACAGATCAGGCACACCATAGGTTTTGGAGCCATCCCTTGACACCCTCCAGTTTGGCGCCATGTGCAGCAGTCATGATCCCTAGTGATAGAGGGATATAAAATGCCACAGATGACCATGAACACTAGGGTCAGGCTCTTATTCCAGCCATTCAGATGAGACTCTTCGGAATCTGCTCAGGAGGAGGATGTGCAAAAGGAGGTACATGGACTCTCCATTAGAGTCTTTCACACAGGATTAAGACTGGGATGAGGAAGAGAGATTCCCCCCACTGTCCCCTTTAGAATATGTGAAATATTGGAATTAATGAGGCAGAGGGAACTTGGCCCATAGACCTTTTCCCCTTCCTTGATGAGAAAATTCTGATGGAGGCATTTTGTTCTGCCCCAACTATGTCTTCAATGGGTCTGCTGATGGGACTAAATGACTGGCCTGGTGTGTAGCAGGCTTGGTGAGAACTTTGTGACTAAATCCATTTTGAGGAAACCTGACAAGGTACTCCAGCTTCTGAAGGGCAGACTTCACTGGAATAAGAGACCCCTGCAGATTTGATGGGTAGTGGTGGAGACCAAAATAGAGCTACCTGAGAAGAGCCCCCATGGTCCGTCTACCTGATAGGGACTCTAGGCCAACAGATTAAATGGGACAGTGCTCCTTTGTATCAGATACTTTTACCATAAGAGCTGTCAGTTACTTGATGCAAGTGAATTGTTTCCAGCGAGGTTTAGCCGAACAGACCATTGAGTTGCTGAGATGACTGCCAACCCTTCACACTCCCAGACAAAGTCAGAAGTGTTGGCCATGCTGAACATTATTACTCTCTTCAGGCAGCTCCTAACTAATGCAACCAGTGGAGAGGCCAGGGCAGCTGGGACTGGCATCATACTGTGGTGTTGTCTTGTTCAGATGTGGTGATTTTACATTAGACTTTAAGGAACCAACACTTTTTCAGTGTTTCTGTTTTTCCCTGTTCACGTCCAAGGTGAAAGAGAAGCTGTTCAAAAGTGACCAGGAGGACATACATTTTTGCCATAGGAGCTAGATTCATGAACCCACCAAGGCCCTCCTTCAGGAACCAGAAAGGCTGTACAAAATTGTAGTACAAGAAGTCCCAGTGGCAGCCCTTTGTCCAGTTTCCTGACAGATGTTCCCACAGTCACAGGTCCCTCTTCAGTGGATGTCACCTTTGAGGCACAAGTGTTCTTGTTCTGCATTCCTTTCCAAAGTAAGCAGCATCAGAACCCCTGAAACCCCTGGAGGCAGTCGGGAATTATCTATATCTGCTCCAGGAAGTGGGGTTGACCATCACATAAAACAGATGGGTTAAGGAAATAATATCCAGAGGCTGCAAAATTACATTTTTGGAGTCACCCAAAGCAGTCTTCCCACAACTAGCAGATGTTCTAGCCTTTCATTACAAGGAGGCTAAAACAGACTTTCTTTTGTTACCCTTTTGATGTCCTTCTATTCATTTGCTGCAGTATTCTTTGCATCAAGGGATTTGCCTGCCCAGGTGACCCGACAGCCAGTATGCCAAAGTCTTTTACTACCATGAGGTGTGTGGTATGTCCGATGTAAGCTTGCTATAGGACGTAGGCCATAAAAGTGATGTACTCGTGCACCATCCTCAGAACTACTTTGCCGCCAGTCGGATCTCCAGTCATGGACGTCGCTCTGCTGCCGGATTAGTTTTTTTCAATAAAGATAAATACCCACTGGGAAACCTTTTTGTCTTTTGCTACTGTTTTTCCTTGGTTGAGAGTTAGTCATCCAAGAAGGACAAGTGTGTGTGTAGAAGGAAGGGTCCACACAAGGATAGCCACTTCCAATGCCTTTTTTGTCTCTGGGCCCACCACAACCATAAAAACTGTCTGAGCTGTTCATTTGTGCCTAAAACCCTTCGTAGTCGACTTTCGTCCCTCACAATTTACTTAGAGAACCAACATCTGAAAATGTTAGCTAAAAGCGCGATGGAGGTTTCCTTGGGCCTGATGCCTGAGCCTACCAAGCAGAAGGCCAAAAGACCTAGGCCTGAAGCAGAAGCTGCGCCTCTCCCTGCAGATGTCGCTCTTGAGGTGCATGACAGCCCAGAGGCACACACTGTATTGGATCCAGTTCCACAGGCCGAACCAGTTTTACAGGCCAGTACGTCCTGAGAGGCCTCACAGATATCGGGTCCCAATGTCTAGGGGGGACCAAGGTCCTAGAGGAGTCTCTCAGATTGTAGTGAGGGAAGATGTTGATTTGGATTTGCTAGAGTGTAGGCCTACATCCGGTCCTCCCTCTTTACATTGAATGGACACTCCTGTCAAGAAATGCAGGAAACCAAAAATTCCTCACCTCCAGACCCTTAGAAAGAGTGGCAGAATTTTGCCCAGAGCTTGTTCAAGGCCTTCATGGCTTTGAGGCCTACCTCCCCCAAAACACCGTCAGAACAGCTACTTCAGAGGAAGATTCTTCCTCTGATGAGGACAGTGATTCTTTAGCTTACTCCTCTCAAATCCCTTCCCCCTTGGACTATGCTTCCCCTGAGGAAGACTCCAGTGAGACGGACTCCCCTTTGGATTAGATTTCTTTTGGCGAAACCCTCTCAAAAATGAGATACCACTTAAGTTGGACATCTCTTAAATGTCTGAGGTCGAAAAGATGATGTTCATAGTGTTTCACTGTTGCAGTCATTACACTTGGGTTATCCTGCTGGCAGGCTACCCGCAGTCGGCCTGATTTCCAAAGTCCTGGTCCGGCGTCGGTTGCTGTCACTTCTTCCCTGACGTCAGTGCACCAGGGGTATAAAAGATGCAGCCAACGCCATTTTCTTCAGTCTTTCTTGCCGCGCGGTGCCCAAAGCAAAAGCAGTTTGCAAGTGCCGGTCGGCCGACTCCTGAGATTTTCGAAATCGAATTTCAGATCTGATGTCTTCAGTAAAGATAAGTACCCCGTCGGGGAAACTTTTTTCTTGCTCCAGACCGATGTCAGAAAAAGTTAACAATTGTATTTCTTGTGGTAAGCAAATACCTCATAAGGATTTCCACTTTTACTGTATTCCTTGCCTAGGCCCTGACCACGACGTTAATAGTTGTTGGTTTTGTGCTAGATTTAACCAACGCACTATTAAGCGTCAGTACGATTTTGCTTTTCATTATTTTGGCAGAAGGTTTAATTACATAATGCCGTCGGAACAACCGACCGGAATTCATAAAAAACGCAAGGATAAAGACAAGGGCAAGCATCAGAGGTCCAAAACAGACGACGAAGCCTCTTCTAGGTCAGTCGCCGGTTCTCAGTGAGGCGCTTTCGCAGCCCCTGACTCCCGCTACCTCAGAGCCACAGGCCGCCTCCGACTCCCACGTGGTTACAGCTAGGCCACTGGATACTCAAGCTATTGGCCCTTCGGAAATTAATCCCTCAGATGGGTCCGGAGCCGCTGAGCAGGCATCGGCTTCTGAGGGTGTCTTCAGACCTACACAACTATATATAAAACCTACTTCAGCATCCAAGACAAAGTCTAAAACAGTTTTAAAGACAAGGAAACTAGTACAGCATTCTCCAGGACAGACTTCTATGCCTAAAAAACAGATGCTCAAAATGGCCGAAGGCCTAATTACTTTGATCAGGGGTTCCCATCCCCCTCCTGATAAGAGGCCTAGGCAAGACACTGAATATGATTCCTCTGATTAGGTTTCCATTTCCTCTGATTCCTCTTCTGATCAGGGATGTTCTGTTCCTCCCTATGAGGATTCTGATGCTGAAGATTCTATTCCTTCAGCTTCTCCTCCTGAGGACTATTCATTTGGGGAAACCCTGCATACCATGAGGGAGCATTTCCATTGGGAGAGCCAGGATTATTCCGATTCTAAGAGAAGACTTGGAGACTTTCTTTTACTTCCTCAGCACAGACCTCTTGCTATTCCCCCTGTTCTAGACATAGTAGATGATGTTTTTTCAGAGTCCAGCCTGTCTCCAAGCTCTTTACCTCCGGCCCCTGTTAAGCCGGACAGATACTACAGGGTTCCAGACTCCCATAAATTTCTTTACAAAAACGCTGCTGCTGACCCAGAAACTATCTCACAGGGTCCCAAAGGGGTCGAGGCTGATTCTGCCAAAAACCCTGTCCCCTCGGATAGAGATTCTAGGGCTTTGGACAGATGGGGGAAAAATGTTTACACTTCTGCTACCTTGGCTGTAAGGGCTTTAAATTGTCAGTTTCATATGCTCAAATATCAGCAATACTTAATGTCTTTGTTAAAACAAAAAATGACAAATTCTGAATGTTCTGAGAACAAAGATTTGCAGGATTTATTGCATGCAGCTGAACAAGTGGGAAAACATACTTTGCAATGTGGCTATGACTCACTGGAGGCCTCATGCAGGGCCGCTGTTACAGGTTCTGTTATTAGAAGGCATGCTTGGTTAAAGGAACAGAATCTGCCTGATCATGTTAAAGCAAAATTATTGGATGCTCCATTACAACATGATACTTTGTTTGGTGTTAAGGCAGAGGAGGTGTTAAAGAAAATGAAGGATAAGGCAAAGTCTATGCAGACAGTAAAGGATTTCTTACAGGTACAGCCACCCAGATTTAGCAGGAACTGGCCCTCTAAGAATTGGTCCTTTCCAGTGTCAGACGCCCTAGAGGCAGGCAGCAGCCCCAGGGCTCATACAGGCCCAAACAATGGGGGGCTTCTACCTCCAAAAGCGGAGAGGACAAATTCACAGCCTTATAGAAAACAGTCCCAATGACTTCCCTCTGCCAATGCCAAGCACTTATTTTTTGGCAGCACCCTTAGGGGGAAAGCTAGCACTTTTTTCACAAAACTGGCAAAAGATCATCCAGGACAAATGGGTCTTAAATATAGTCTCTCAGGGCTACAGGTTCCACTTTCACACCCTTCCAAAGGCAAAAGGTATGCCAGACCTACCATGCAATCAATGGCAGGAGGCACAAAAACAAGTTTCATCTCTCATGAACATGGGGACTATTCAGCCAGTGCCACAAGAGCAGGGACAAGGATTTTACTCAAGACGTTTCTTAGTACCAAGAAAGGACAAAGCCTGGAGACCAATTTTGGACCTGTCTATTCTAAATACTTTTCTGGACGTCCCAAAATGCAAAATGTTGACTCTACAGCAGCTTCTGCCCATGCTGGACAAGAAGGCTTGGCTTGTAACTGTGGACCTCAGAGGCATATCTGCATGTCCCAATTAGACAATCTTGCAGAAGATGCCTCAGATTCATAGCTGGCTCAACGCACTACCAATTCTCTGCACTGCCCTTTGGATTATCTACTGCGCACAGGGACTTCACAAAATGCCTGGCACCGGTAATTGCATTTTGCAGACAAAGAGGAATTCAAATATATCCCTACTTGGATGACTGCCTTATTCAAGCAAAAAGCAAAGATATTCTACTACAGCATCTGGCGTTTGTTAAAAGATTACTAATTTGCCTAGGGTACACAGTAAACAAAAAGAAATCAAAACTAGTACCCTCTCAAGAGATAATATTCCTGGGTGCAAGCTTAAATACAACTGCCCAGATGGCTTATCTCACACCAGACAAACAAAGGCATCTGACTTCTTACTTCAAAGACATGGCAACAAAGACCCAGTTATCTGCAAGAAATATTCTGCAGGCTCTGGGCTACATGGTATCCTGCATTCTACTAATTCCATATGCAAGAATGCATATGAGGAAACTACAATGGCATCTAAAAAGTGTTTGGACTCAACATTGCCACAGCCTGGAAACAGTAATTACTGTCATTCCCTGTCTGCAACAGGAATTTCAATGGTGGGCACAGGCCTGTCACCACAACAAGGGACAGCCATTCACCTTACCCAATGCCAGGCAGACACTAACAACAGATGCATCAGATTATGCCTGGGGGGCGCACATGGCAGGAAAATGTATTCAGGGTGCATGGCCCACAAACCTAATGCATCTTCATATCAATCAAAAAGAGATGCTAGCTGTACAAAATGCCCTGACAGCCTTCAAGGACTTACTTCATCCAGGACAGCTACTGATAAAGACAGACAATACTACAGTCATGTGGTACATAAACAAGCAAGGGGGCACACATTCCTACCCCCTCTGCAGGCAAGCACACAGCATTGACTTATCAAGTACATCTGCAAGCACAATTCCTGCCAGGAAAGACAAATACTTTGGCAGACGAACTAAGCAGAAACCTCATGGATCCTCACGAGTGGAAACTAGATCCACAAATCTTCAACATAACAGGGAAATGGGGATGCCCAGACATAGATCTAATCGCCTCCCCTCACAACTGCCAGCTACAGATATTCTGCACTCGGACTTATCACAAGCAAGCATGGAAAGTGGACGCCCTTTCATTCAGCTGGAAAGCCCTTACAGTATATGCCTTCCCTCCTCTCCAAGATTCTCCTAAAGGTCAGACAAGAAAAGCCAAAAATGATACTGATTGCCCCAGACTGGCCACACCAGCACTGGTACCCAGTCCTAAAGAGCTCGTCTCAAGGCCCAGCCTGGACATTGCCTCTAATACGTAATTTGCTGACCCAACAGAAGAATCAGATCCTGCACAGCCAACTCAGAACCCTAAATCTGGCTGCATGGTGGATAATGTAATCATTCAGAACACACCTCTCTCTAAAGCAGTTATGGATGTTATTTTGGAGGCCAGGAGGCCCAGCACCAGAAAATCTTATGCAGAAAAATGGAAGAGATTCTATGTTTGGAACCAAGCACAGGGAGTTGACTCGCTTGTACCAAATATTCCTCAGATTTTGCAATACCTAACTGAGAATGCTGGACAAAGGCCTATCCTTCTCATCAGTTAAGATCCATGCCTCTGCCATTTCAGCTCGTTACAACACGGAC
This sequence comes from Protopterus annectens, assembly GCF_019279795.1. Lineage (NCBI taxonomy): Eukaryota > Metazoa > Chordata > Ceratodontiformes > Protopteridae > Protopterus > Protopterus annectens. The sequence continues at coordinate 543,507,164 of NC_056734.1, forward strand.
CCACCTATTTTCTCTCATCCACTGCTAAGACAGTTTCTCAGAGGGACCAAAAACATAAGACCTCCAAGGAGAGCTCCAATACCTACATGGGACCTCAATTTTGTCTTGGAAAAACTCACACTGCCTGCTTTTGAACCAGCAAATACAGCAGAGATAAAATACTTGTCATGGAAAACTGCTCTTCTCCTAGCAATAACTTCAGCAAGAAGAGTCTCAGAGTTACAGTCACTGATGGCTGTGGAACCTTTTATTATTTTCCATCAAGACAGGGTTTCTCTAAGGACAAACCCGACATTTATGCCTAAGGTAGTGTCCAGCGTGACTCTTAACCAAACCATACATTTGCCTACCTTTTTATCCAAACCCACAGAATAAGGGGGAGAGACTTCTGCATACTTTGGACATACACAGACAGCTACGCTTTTACTTGGACAAGACCAAAGCTTTCAGAAAGACTGAGCAACTCTTAGTGGCATATGCTGCAGGTTAACAAGGAAAAGCCATTTCAAAGCAGACGATTTCAAAATGGATAGGCCACTGCATTCGTTTCTGCTATTCACAACATGGCAAATCAGTGCCCAAGGACATTAGGCCACATTCTACCAGAGCAGCAGCCACTTCAGCAGCCTTCCTCAGAGAAGTACCAACCAAGGATATTTTAGAGGCTGCAACATGGACTTCCGTGCACACTTTTACAAAGCACTACCATTTACCTCTCTACTCTAAAACCAGAGCAGGCTTTGCCACTGCAGTTCTGCAGAGCCTCATAACCACTCCAAACTCTATTTAGGCCCAGCCACCCAACCTCAGCTTTGGGATTCAACCCAAGTGTAATGACTGCAACAGTGAAACATGAACATAATACAGTTGTGTACCTACCATAAATGTAGATGTTCGAGTGTATTCACTGTTGCAGGTTACCCTCCCACCATCCCCCTTTTTCTTTGCTGGGACTTCTGTACCTCTCGGTTCTATACAACCTATGTGGTGTATTTGCTTATAGATGAAGGTTATGTGCATGCTTTTTTATTATCATAATTTTTACAGCCTACCCTTTTGGGGGCACCTGACAATCTGGGGCAAGAAAAACTGAAGAAAATGGCGTCGGCTGCATCTTTTGTACCCCTGGCGCACTGACGTCAGGGAAGAAGCGACAGCAACCAATGCCGGACCAGGACTTTGGAATTCAGGCCAACTGCAGGTAGCCTGCCAGCAGGATAACCCAAGTGTAATGACTGCAACAGTGAATACACTCGAACGTCTACATTTATGGTAGGTACACAACTGTACTATACTATGACCTCATCCAGGTGGAGACCCCTGGTGTTTCAGCTATCCCTCCAGTTATCCCTGCCTTTCTGGATGCATTTGCATCCACGTTCCTGCACCCTGGCTCTCAGCCTCTAGCCCCTAAGAAGCTAGGTAGATATTAAAGTGCCCCAGGACTGTAATTTCCTTTTTAAAACTGTTGTGACAGACCCCTCTGTCATCTCTGTAGCCTCTGGTTAAGGCCTCCTGGTCCCTTCCTTCCACTTGTCTTCTCCCCTCGGACAAGGACAGTAGGCAGCTTGAGAGGTTGGGGAAGAAAATCTACACCTCAACAACTTTAGCCTTCAGGGGCTTAAATTACCAGACCCACATGATTAAGTACTCCATGAAGCTTATGTCTCAGTTGTCCAAGATAGTATCTGACATGCTAGATTTAAAGAATAAAGCCTTGGCATCTTCCCTTATTCGTGCATCCTCTCAGGTGGTCCAACATTCTGTCAGATTCAACTATGATGCAGTTGAGGCTACCTCCAGCGCTGCAGCTTTGTCCTCAACATTAAGAAGGCTCACCTGATTGAGGCTTCAACCCCTCTCTGAGGACATCAAGGCGAAACTCATGGATGCTCCCCTTTACAACTCGGCCTTATTTGGTAAACCATCTGCTGAACTTTTCAAATTCCTGCAGGAAAAGAGCAAGAAGTTGAAAGACATCAAACATATTCTGGTCTCCCATTTCCTAAATTTCATAGGAACTATCCTGAGAATAGGTCTTCGTCTGCAGGCAGTCCTGGACCCCCCAACTCAAGTCCTCCAAGGGGAGCAAGAAACCGCATCACTTTTCAGCATCTTCAGCTGCTTCTCATGTGGCTAAGCAGCCCTTTCCTGATGGAACAGGCTCTTCATCCTGACTCCTCAGGACTACCTTGCAACACCACCCTCTACCTACACCTACCCCTGTCCCTTTCCGCCTGGGAATCCATTGCTCAAGACGCCTTGGTCCTGAGCATCATCAAACAGATACTTTATGGTTTGGCATGCTGTGCCTCCCTTCAGGTAGTATCCCTCAACCTCCAGTAAACTAGAAACCTCTTTCATCCAGGTATTAGAAAAAATGTTGGAACAGAGTACAGTATAAGCAGTGCCCACCCCCCCCCCCCCCAAAAAAAAAGTGACAGGATTTTATTCTCTCATGTTTCTGGTTCCCAGGAAAGAAAGGCCGTGGAGACTCATCCTAGACCTTTCTTTTCCCAACACCTACCTAAAGGTACCCTCCTTCAAAATGCTAACTCTTCAGACACTCTTTCCTCTGATCCTCCACATGCCTTCCTGGCGTCCACAGACATCAAAGATGCCTACCTACATATTTCCCATTCATCCCAAATTTAGGAAGTTTTACACTTCTCTGTGGGGTCCTAGCACTTTCATTTCTCTGCCTTGCCTTTTGGTCTTTCTATAGGCCCATGAATCTTCGCAAAATGTTTAGCTCCAGTGGTCGCTTTCTGCAGACTCCAAGGCATTCAGATCTTCCCTTACATGGACAATCTCCTGTTCCAAGCCAACACCCCATAGGAACTGGGGAACAACCTCCACTCAGCCATGGCCATCCTGCAACGCCTAGGATTCACCATTAACTTCAACAAATCCACTCTCGTCCCAGCTCAAGATCATATATTTCTAGGGTTGGACACAGTGGTGCAGCGGTAGCATTGTTGCCTCACAGCAAGAGGTTCTTCAGTTCAATTCTCTGCTGTCTTCTATGTGGAGTCTGCCTGTGTTCATGTGGGTTTCCTCTGGGTGCTCCGGTTTCCTCCCACATTCAAAGACCTGCATCTGGAGCGTTTCTCTGTGGGCCTCCACTGAAAATTGGCTACATTCCAAGTTGGACTTTCCCATTTAACAAATGTAAAACAAAATAAATAAATAGGGTGCAGATTCCAGACAGACAAAAAGTGTCTTTCCCACCCCAAAAGGCTCAGGAGCTCTGTCAGACCTTCTCAGAGATCCTTCCCCAAAACCATTTGTCAACAAGACAGTTTCTCAGAATCCTAGGACTAATGATCTCCTCCATCCGTCAGCTACCCCTGGCAGGACTCCACATGAGGAAATTCTATTGGTTCTTGAAATCCGTGTGAGCACATCATGTCCACCCACTGGAATTTCCTATCCCACTACTTTGTCTCAAGAAGGAGCTCTGGTGGTGGATACAGCAACTGTCCATATATCCAAAACTCCCCATTCATCCATTGCCTCCAACTAAGGACCTGTACACAGATGCTTCTGATACAGGTTGGTCGGCACCTCTGGGCACACACACAATTCAAGGACAATGGACCCCCTCTCAGGGCAGTGACCACATAAATGTAAAAGAGATGAAGGTACTGATCCTCGTCTTGTAGTACTTCCAGCCCCTCCTGAGGCCAGGACATCTGCGAATCTGCACAGACAGCATAACTGTTCTATGATGTATAAACAAGCGGGGGGGGGGCAAGATCATACCTAGTGTGGAGATTAGCCATGCAAGTTTGGGAACCTAGCACTCCAACTTCAAATTTCTGTACAACCACAACACAGGCCCATGAATGGTACTTCACTGGGATGTGTTCCCAGACATAGTCCACCAGTGGGGTATACCTCAAGTAGACTTGTTTGCCTCCCCTCGGAACAAACAACTTCCAAACTTTTGTGCCAGAGAACTACATCCTCAGGCATGGAAAGTGGATGCCCTGCCAATTTCATTGAAGGGGAAGGTTCTTTATGCATTCTCTCCCCTACCACTCATTCCAAAAGTCCTGCTTGAAGATTCAACAGGACAGACCGAAAATCTTACTGGTGATGCCGTATTGGCCAAGACAGCACTGGTTCCCCCTTCTTCTGCAACTAGCCAAGGGCAATCATCACAAGTTACCTCACAGAGTGGACTTGCTCATACACAACAAGTGCTCCCTCATCCACTCACACCTGGAAACTCTTCAGCTGACTCTGTGGGTGATAGAGCCCCGATACCCTTTAGATACCTTTTCTCTGAGGATGTGCTTCAAGTCCTGTAGTAGGCCAAGAAAGCCAATACGAGGAAATCTTATCTTTCCAAATGGAAGAGATTTTCTGTTGTGTCTTGCTAGATGCCTAGACCTGCCTACGGTGGATCTGCTTTTGGTTCTTTCATATCTTTGTTAAATGCTCAGTGCTGGCTTCACTTATTCTTCAGTAAAAGCACATTTGTCAGCTGTCTTAGCATGTCTGCCCCTTTCACCTCTTTTAGCCTGCAGATTTGAGGCCAACCAGTTCCTGAAAGGCATCCTCCACATTAGACCTCCCAGGAGACCTGTGCCCCCACCCCACCCCTGGGATCTTAACTTTGTGCTAGAAAATTGTGACCGTAGCATCTTTTGATCCAGCTTCCTCTAGCTTTCTTAAACACTGCACCTAGAAAACTGTCCTCCTGATGGCTATAACCTTTGCCAGATGAGTCTCCTAGCTCCAGGCCCTGATGGCTTCTCCTTCCTTCTTGGTCTTTCACAAAGACAGGGTCTCCCTTCGCACTTTTACCTTCCTTCATGCCAAAATTAGTTAATGAGTTGTCCTTAAACCAGGCCATTCGCTTGCCAACCTTTTTCCTCTCTCTTTTGTTTAGTGGAGAGGGGAAAAAGGTTGGCCATTCACTTGCCAACCTTTTCCCCCTCTCCACTAAACAATAGGGAGAGGATCCTACACACACTTGATGTCCACAGACAACTCAGATTTTACCTAAAACCTTTTGGAAACTCAGACCAACTATTTGTGCCTTTCCACCCCAGGCCTCTGGGATTGCCTGTATCCAAACATACCATCTCCAGCTGGATCTCCAAATCGCTCTCTTTCTGTTTTGCCCACCATGGAAATCCCTTCCCTGCTCGATCAAGGCTCCCTCTAATTGAGCAGTGATGATCTCAGGGGTGTTCCTCAAGGGACAAGACACCAGCTCTATTCTAGAAGCAGCTACTTGGATTTTGGTCCACACTTTCACCAAACAGTACAAGCTGGATTGTATTTCTAGATCCAGGGCTGGATTTGCCAGGGCCATTCTTCATGGTTTCCTGGAAAATACTCTTCTCACTCCACCCCCCCCCCTTTCTGCATGAGCTTTGGTATTCTCCTTCATGTAAATAATATGCAACAGATGAATAGCAGGACATGCAATAGTTGTTAAGAACTTACCATAATGATAAATGTCCTTCTCTTCTCTGTTGCAGTAATCTATCCCACCATCATTCCCCACTTTCTTCTGTTCTTGGATGTACTGACTCTAACCCTTGGACTTTCTCCTCCCGGGACTTGAGTTCTCAAGATAGTGCATGCGTATGTCACTTTTACGGCCTACATCCGATAGCAACCTGTCAGGCATACCTGGTACTTCAAGGTAGTAGAAGACTTTGGTATACTGGCCGACATTGTGTCACCTGGGCAGGCAACTCTCCTGATGTACAGAATACTGCAACAGAGAAGAGAAGGACATTTATCTTTATGGTAAGTTCTTAAACAACTGTTCTTTCTCTTGTCATTAATTTGTTTTCTTTTAAATTACTATAATCTCTGTTGCTGTCAGTTCCAGTGTATAGTGTATACATCGTTGGAAGGCAGGATGTTCTTCATGTTTCACTGTTGCAGTCATAACTGTAGGGTGCTCCTGCCGGCAGGCAGCCCGAGGTCGGCCAGAATCCCAAAGTCTGGGTCCGGCGTCGGCTGTACAAGCTAGTACCCTGACGTCAGCACGCTCTGGTACATAACCCTCAGCCGACGCCATCTTCTCCAGTCTTTCTTGCCGTGCGGTGGAAAGCAGCTCGCAAGTCGTTGGTTGGCGATTTTCGAACAGCGTATTTTGTTGTTGTCGGTCCGAAGTTCTTGCTTCTCTTCTCAAAGCTAAGTACCCCGTTGGGGAATCTTTTTCTTGTTCCTCCGATGTCAGAAAAAGTTAATAATTGTATAGCGTGTGGGAAACAAATACCTCATAAAGATTTCCACTCTTACTGTCTACCTTGCTTAGGCCCTGACCACGGCGTTTCTTGTTGTCGGTTCTGTGCCAGGTTCAACTCTCGTACTATCAAGCGCAGGTACGATTGGGCTTTAAATTATTTTGGCAGACGCTTCAATTATAGAATGTCGTCGGACACTACCGGAGTTCAAAAGAAGCGCAAAGACAAAGACAGGCCTCCGAGGTCCAAACAGGACTCGTTGCAGCTGGAGCCAGCGTCCGGTTCGCTGTCGGCAGTGAGGCGCTTTAGCAGCCCCTGTCGTCCGCCACTTCTGAACCGATGGCGATACGGACTCCCATGGGGAGCCATCAAGGCCCACTATTTTAACTGCTGCAGGACTTTCGGACGTCGCTCCTTCAGATGGGTCCGGAACCGCTGTGCAGGTACCGGCTTCTGAGGGGGTTTTCAGGCCTACTCACATCACTATTTCAAAGGCAAAGACAAAGACTCCTGTTAAGTCTAAAGTTCCTGCTCAAGCTGCTTCTGAATCCACTCCCAAGACACAAAAGCAATTATTAAAGATGGCTGAGGATTTGCTTACAATGATTAGGGGTTCTCACCCCCCTCCTGAGAAAAGGCCTCGACAGGATGTTACTATGGATTCCTCTGACCAGGCTTCTGTTTCTTCTGTTTCTTCCTCAGATCAGGACTATTCCTTTCCTCCTTATGAGGATTCGGATGCTGAGGACTCTTTACCCTCGGCCTCTCCGCCTGAGGATTTCTCTTTGGGGAAACCTTGCATGAGATGAGGGAACATTTTCATTGGGAAGGACAGGAGTATTCTGCTTCCAAGAAGAGGCTTAGGGAATTTCTTCTTCTTCCTCAGCATAGGCCTTGAGCTATCCCTCCTGTTTTGGACATTGTAGATGATGCTTTTTCTGAGGCTAATTTGAATCCTGATTCCATGCCTCCTGCTCCTTCTAAGCCTGATAGATTTTATAGGGTTCCTGACTCTCATTTATTTTATTTAAAACCCTTCTGGATCCTGAAACTATTTCTCAGGGCTCTAAGGCTGCTAAGGTTGCTACTTCTAAAAATCCTATTCCCTCTGAGAAGGATTCTCGTGCTTTAGACAGGTGGGGAAAAAAGGTATATACTTCTGCTACCCTGTCTGTAAGGGCTTTAAATTGCCAGTTTCATATGTTTAAGTATCAGCAATTTCTTTTGTCTGTTTTAAAGCAAAAGCTTGCTTCCCTTCCTGCTTGTGCAGAGGATAAGGAACTTCAGGATGTCTTGCATGCTACTGAGCAAGTGAACAAGCATAGTGGTTTTGATGCTTTGGATGCTTCTTGCAGGGCTGCAGCCTCTGGTACTGTTATCAGGAGACATGCCTGGCTTGGTGAACAAAGTTTACCTGAACAGGTTAAGGCTAAGTTATTAGATGCCCCTGTTCAACATGATGTTCTTTTTGGATCCAAGGCTGAGGAAGTTATTAAAAAGATGGAAGAAAAGGCAAAGTCTATGCAGACTGTAAAAGATTTCTTGCAAGTTCAGCCTCCTAGATTTTCTAGGAATTGGCCCTCTAAAAATTGGTCCTTTCTCACGTCTGACAGGCCTCAAAGGGGAAGATATAGGCGCTCCAGAGGTCGTGGTCAAGGTCAGGCCTCTTACAGATCTAGACAATGGACTGCTTCTTCACCTAGAAGGGGAGAAGACAGATCCCAATCTCAAAGAAAGCAAACTCAATGACTCTCTCGGTTGGGCTACAGGACCCCTTCACCTGGATGCCCCTCTCGGAGGAAAACTGTCTCTTTTTTACAGAAATTGGACTCATATTACCCTGGACAGATGGGTATTGGACGTGATTTTAAAAGGTTACAACTTCCACTTTCACACTTTGCCACGGGCTCACGGTTGGCCAGATCTGCCAAAACATCAATGGTCAGAGGCCTTAATTCAAGTGGATGCTCTTCTGGCCATGAGAGCCATAGAGCCTGTTCCACTCTCGGAGATGGGAAAAGGTTTTTATTCAAGACTGTTTCTGGTTCCCAGAAAACAAAACTCATGGAGACCTATTCTGGACCTTTCTGTGTTAAACACCTTTTTGGAAATTCCAAAATTCAAGATGCTTACTCTGCAGCAACTAATTCCAATGCTCTCTCAAGACGCCTGGATGGTGACATTGGACTTAAAGGAAGCCTATTTACATATTCCCATCAGGCAAAAATGCAGGAAATTCCTCAGGTTCAAGGCAGGTTCGAGGCACTTTCAATTCTCTGTACTGCCCTTTGGTTTATCTACTGCGCCCAGAGTCTTTACCAAGTGCCTGGCACCAGTAGTGGCTTACTGCAGACTTCAGGGGATCCAGATTTACCCCTATTTGGACGACTGCCTTATTCAGGCAGACAGCAAAGATCTTCTGCTTCAACATCTGGACTTTGTTCAACGTCTTCTCCTCCTACTGGGATTCTCAGTGAACACAAAAAAGGCACATTTGGTCCCTTCTCAACAAATGGTATTCTTGGGAGCCCTCTTAAATACAACCTTACAAAGGGCCTTCCTCACTCCAGAAAAACAAACTCAGCTGGCTTCTACTTTCAACACCTTAGCAACTCTATCTCAGCTCACTGCAAGGAAATTCCTGCAGGCTCTGGGCTACATGGCTTCCTGCATTCTGTTGATTCCAAACGCAAGGCTTCACATGAGAAAGCTTCAATGGTATCTGAAAAGTGTATGGTCACAGCATTACCACGATCTGGATATTCTGATTCCTCTGATCCCCTGCCTTCAGAGGGAGTTCCTCTGGTGGTCCAGGGTATGCACTTTAAACGAAGGAAATCCTTTTCATCTTCCTCAACCTACTCAAATCCTAACCACGGACGCCTCGGATTATGCTTGGGGAGCACACTTTCTGGACAATTGCCAGCAGGGAACCTGGACAAAGGACCATCTTCACTGGCACATCAATCTGAAGGAAATGTTGGCAGTTCAAAATGCCCTTCTAGCCTTCAAGAACCTTTTGCAACCAGGGCCTCTGCTAATTCGCACAGACAACACCACGGTCATGTGGTACATCAACAAGCAGGGGGGTTCTCATTCATACCCCCTTTGCAGACTAGCTATGGCTTTATGGGACACAGCTCTAAATTTGAATCTACATCTCCAGGCTCAATTCATTCCAGGGAAACAGAATCTCTTAGCAGACAGCCTGAGCAGAAACATTTCAGATCCTCACGAATGGATGCTAGACACCAACTTATTCAACAGGATTACTGCAGTTTGGGGATGTCCCCAGATAGATCTGTGTGCATCCCATCTCAATCATCAGCTGCCTCGCTTTTGCACCAGGTCCTTCCACAAAACAGCTTGGAGAGTGGATGCCCTGTCCTTCAGCTGGAGAAGCCTTTCAGCATATGCCTTCCCTCCTCTTCCTCTACTACCTCGGGTATTACTGAAGATAAAACAGGACAAGCCCAAGTTCCTCATCTTGATTGCTCCAAATTGGCCTCGACAGTTTTGGTATCCAACTTTAAAGCACCTGTTCTTGGGGCCTCCTTGGATTCTCCCTCTGAACCCTTCGCTTTTGTCCCAGCATCAGGGTCAGTTGCTACATTCCAACCTCAAGACCCTTTGCCTGGCAGCTTGGCTCTTCAAAGGAATTTGATTTCCTCTAGTCTTCCCAAACAAGTTTTGGATGTTCTTTTGGAAGCTAGACGGCCTAGCACTAGGAAATCCTATGCCTGTAAATGGAAGAGGTTTTGTATTTGGATGCAGGACCGAGGCTCAGATCCTCTGGTACCTGATCTCTCTTCTGTTTTGCTTTACCTTTCGGAACTTTTATCTAAAGGACTTTCTTTTTCTTCCATTAAGATTCATGCTTCTGCTATTTCTGCGCATTTCAGTTCTGATCCTCCTGTTTTTTCTCATCCTTTGGTGAAGCAATTCTTGAGAGGGGCAAAAAATTTGCGGCCTCCCAGGACCCCACCTGTCCCTGCCTGGGATCTTAATTATGTTTTAGAAAAACTTACTTTGCCTCCTTTTGAGCCTGCTGCATCTTCAGATATTAAGTTTTTATCTTGGAAAACTGTTCTTTTATTAGCATTGACCTCTGCCAGAAGGGTCTCAGAGTTGCAAGCTCTCATGGCTGTGGAACCATACCTTATTTTCCATCAGGACAGAGTATCCTTGAGGACCAATCCTACTTTCATGCCTAAGGTGATTTCGAAAGTGGCTTTAAATCAGACAATTCACCTTCCTACTTTCTTTCCAAATCCTCAAAATAAAGGGGAAAGGATTTTGCATTCATTAGATGTGCACAGACAGTTACGATTTTACCTGGACAAGACTAAGGAGTTCAGAAAGTCTACTCAATTGTTTGTTTCTTTTGCCTCCAGTTCTCTTGGAAAACCTATTTCTAAACAAACTATTTCCAAATGGATTGCTTATGGAATCAGATTTTGTTACACTCATCATGGGAAACACTTTCCAGGTACCATTAGAAGTCATTCTACTAGAGCAGCTGCCACTTCTACAGCTTTCCTCAGAGGAGTCCCTACCAAGGATATCTTGGAAGCTGCCACTTGGAGTTCTGTGGATACTTTTTCCAAGCACTACAATCTCCCCCTGTTTTCTAAGACCAGGGCAGGCTTTGCCTCTGCTGTCTTGCAGGATATTCTTGCCTCCCCTTCTTCTATCTAAAGCCTCCTCCCCTTTTACACTGCTTTGGGATTCCACCCTACAGTTATGACTGCAACAGTGAAACACGAAGAACATAGTACAGTTGTGTACACCTACCATAAATGTAGATGTTCGAGTGTCTTCACTGTTGCAGTTGGTGTTTCCCTCCCTCCTGTCCCCTCTTTTTTCTCTTTTGTGGTGTATTTGTGTTTCCTTGTTGGATTCATTTTTGTTTTATTGGGGACTTCTGACATCTAGGGCAAGAAAGGCTGGAGAAGATGGTGTCGGCTGAGGGCTATGTACCAGAGCGTGCTGACGTCAGGGTACTAGCTTGTACAGCCGACGCCGGACCCAGACTTTGGGATTCTGGCCGACCTCGGGCTGCCTGCCGGCAGGAGCACCCTACAGTTATGACTGCAACAGTGAAGACACTCGAACATCTACATTTATGGTAGGTGTACACAACTGTACTTTATTGGCCTATAGTTTTTAGGATATCTTGCAGTTTCACTCATGGAAAAGTATCTCTCTTCCTGTTATTAACCAGGTTTGCGTCTGTTTGGGGTGTTCATATAAATAGATGTGAAGTTGTTAAATCTCGCCGTTTATTCTCACTGATGGGTTCTGCGCCGATCCTTGGCTCCGACATGGCCGATAGCAAGCTCAAGGTTTGCCAGTAGCTCAAGACCAAGCCCCTTATCCCACAACGCACTGCTGGAATTACCACAGATCTAGTTTGCCACGGCAAGAGAGATCTCGGTGATCCAATTAGCTCGGACCATTTTAGAAACAAATCAACAGCAAGTCTATAAAAAAAGTTTTCTTTTTTGTTTAATATATATAGTGTGTGTTAGTACTATTATATTTACTCACTAGATAGTAGACATAGTTTAAAAGTTAGGGCCTTGTTGGCTTCTTAGTTTGTGTGGGCCTTAAGCCCTGTTCTCTACTATTAATCTTTATTATAGTCAGGTTTTTCTGTGGACTATATTTGTATCTATATTTTTTGTTCAGTAGATATATATATATATATATATATATATATATATATATATATATATATATATATATATATATATATATATATAATACTGTTATAGTTCGTTGTTTGTGGATCTAATTTACTGCTTTTTTCACTTAACTGTGTCGGATGATAGGGAGAAATCCTATCCCAAATTAGGATTCAAAAAATGTCCAGATTGTGGGCAGAAAATGTCTGTTACTGACGGACACATTCAATGTGTCTGCTGTCTGGGGGCTAAACACATCCAAGACACCTGTAGCATTTGCCACTCCTTTTCTTCAAGAGTTCTCTTGGAGAGAAGGAGGAAACTTATAGACAGGGGATTGCTACAGCAATCTTTTTTGGAAGTTTTGAGTAGTCATGAGGGTACTAGTACATCATGCAAATCCTCAAAATCCAAGTCTTCAGATAAGTTCTCAAAAAAGGCTTAAGATTTCAGGAGGAGGGTCATCGGTTCCACAGTCATCGGAACCGAGTGTACCTTTGATTCGGAGCCAGCTGTCAGTATTGGAGCCGGTCTCTGAAGTTCCTTCTTCACCTCTGCTTCAGTCAGCACCTTCGGTGCATTCAGCCAATCTTCAGTCAGCCTTTCAGATTTGGACATGGATCGGCTAGTGCAGAAGCTTTTACAGGCACCAGGACTTGCCAAATTGTTGTCGGCCCCGACCAGCTCGTCGGTACCGAAGACCATGGAACCGGACTTGTCTACTCCTCCTCCGAGCCGTACTGGACTCTCGGAGCTGAAGGAAATTGAACCGATGGTGGTCGAACCCTTGGAGCCGATACCCGCACCGGTGTTATCAGCTCCATCTACTCGGATATCCTCGGCACTGACCGAGGACTCTAGGAGTTGACACTCTCCCGTCGGGTCCGGGGAGGATAGTCGCACCGACATGGTGCCGACTCTTCCTCTCGGGGCTTCGGCTCGGATGAGCTCAGCTCCTACCTCAGGCTTGGAGCCCAGGGTTTCGGTGCGGGAGGGTCGGACGGTACTCTTGGGTCCGTCCACTCCTTCTCGTCTGAGCCATGGTGCCTTTGATGCTATGAGGAGAGTTTTGTATCCAAAGACAATGTCAGCATCATTTCGTCTTTCCCTCAAGCTGCAGTGTCTGCTTCATCTACCGATCCCTCTAAGCGTAGAGACCCCGAGCCTCAAGTACCCCCACAGGGCATCCCCTGCTCTTCTGAGACCTCCCCAGATCCCCCCACTGAGGAGGCGCCCAGGAAGAGACTGTGCAAGAGAAGGCACTTAGACTCCCCACAGGAGTCTTTGACATCTGACACGGACTTGGTCAGAAGGGTCCCCTCGATCCCCCTCTGAGGATATCTCCTTTGCAGAGGTACTAGAGATCCTTAGTCAGAGGGGTGATTGGCAGTCCAAGACCCCTACTGAGGATGAGTCTGCTCTTGAAGGCTTTTGGCTCTCAACCTTCCACTTCTTGGGTGTCTCCGCCTTATGACGAGCTCATGGAACTGATCTCTCATAAGGCGTGGGAGTCACCGGAGGCCAAGGAACCTGTCCCTCGTAGACCCAATAAATTCATATCTGCCCCAGTGGACAAGACATTTTTGACAAAAGGAGTGCCTGTTGATGCCATGGTGGTAGCTGCAGCCACCAAAAAGGAAGTATCTGAGACATCCTCTTCTATCCATTCCCCTAACAGAGATTCTAGGGTTATGGATAGATATGGGAAGCGCATGTTTAGTTAAGCGACTTTTTCTGTGCAATCACTGAACTACTTAACCCATTTTACAAGACTACAGAGAGATCTCCTGAAAGAGCTAGGAGATGCTTTCCAGGGTACGGTGGCTGCAGGAGTGGCCGACAAAGTCCATGCGTCTCATATCCTATGCAGCTAATGGTTCGAGTAGAGCTGCTAGTTCTGGCATTGCTCTTCGAAGACCAGCCTAGATACGTTTCTGTTCCTTTGCGGAACCCTTTAAGTCTTCCTTTATTAATACCCCGTTCGATGGCTCATCACTGTTTGGGCCCAAAGTAAAGGAAACTTTAATCAGGTGTGAGCAGGAAGGCAAGACCTTATCTGCCATTGGGGTCCGTTTTTTCCACCCACACTCTACCCTACCCAAGGGCGGGGGAAATGTGGTTCCGAAAAACTCAGGCAACCTTTCAGGGCACACGTGGAGAAACCCCCTCTAGAGGCAGAGGAGGGGGGTTATAATGGAAGACGCCACCCCCTTGGCAGAGGGGGTCCGCAGCAACAGGGTGACAGGGGTCAGTTCTCCGGTCAGTCCTACCAGCGCCCCTGAAAGGGGGCCTGATTGTTCGGCTCTGGAGGCAGTCGGGGGTCACTTGTCTTTGTACCCAGAAGCCTGGCTAAACATAACATTGGATACTTGGGTACAAAGCATCATTTCCAGGGGATATTTCATACAGTTCTTTACCGCTCCCATTCCTATAAAAAAAATCCCAGATGTTCCACCCAATCTCAGGGAACAACCAATCGTAGAGGTCCGCAGATTGCTAGAAAAAGTCATCCAACCAGTCCCAGCAGACCAGGTCGGATTCGGAACTTACTCAAGATTCGTTTTGGTACCAAAGAAAACAGGGGACTGGAGACCTATCTTGGACCTCAACAGACTCTCAACCAGTTTGTAAAGAAAGAGAAGTTCCGAATGGTCACACTTCAGTCCATTCTTCCCTTCTTAAGGAAAGGCAATTGGATGTGCTCCATAGATCTCAAGGATGCGTACTATCACATAAAGATGATTAGACCCTCCAGAGATCATCTGCACTTCCGGCTGGGAGCCAATCATTACCAGTTTCGAGCCCTGCCCTTTGGTCTCACTACAGCCCCCAGAGTGTTCACCAAATGCATGGCAGTGGTCACGGCTCACCTGAGGTGTCTAGGATTCCAGGTGTTTCCATACCTAGACAATTGGCTCCTCACCACTACCACCAGGCATCAATTGACTCAGGCAACACAATACACTCTTGACAGTCTGCCATCAATTAGGCATTACAATCAACTTCGAAAAGTCTGCCTTATCGCCATCTCAGCATACCATTTTTGTAGCAGCAGAGTTAGATGCCTCAACTACCACTCTACGTCTCCCTATCGAAAGTCTCTCTCTTCTCTGCCAAAATGTCAGCTCATTGGTGTTGAAGAACAAAGCTACAGCAGCAGAGGTATTGAAAGTACTAGGTTTGATGGCGGCGGCAATCCTGGCCATACCACTCGCAAGGAATGCATATGCGAATTCTTCAATGGCTCCTCTTCGCTCAGTGGTCTTACCAGAAACTACCAATGCACCACATGATTCTTATCACGGGTTCTTGCAGGAGAGACCTTCAGTGGTGGTTGACATCTCTTCATGTCACAATCGGAAGACCCTTTGCCCCCCCCCCCCCAGTAGCCACTGTGACCACGGACGATTCCCTGATTGGGGGGGGGGGGCATTTTCAGGGAAAGACTGCCCAAGGCACATGGACAGATCAAGAATCACATCTTCACATCAATGTTCTAGAGTTGAGAAGCGGTACTTCTGGCTTTGCAGTACTTTCAGGACTCTCTCCCTCTAGGGACTATTGCAGTTTAGACCGACAACATGTCAGTAGTCTGGTACGTGAACAAGCAGGGCGGAACCAAGTCTTACCCCCTTTTTCAAGAAGTCCTCAGGGTCTGGCAATGGGCTGTGTCGTCCCAGTGTTTTCCGTTAGCAACGCACATCCCCGGGAAATCCAACGTGTTAGCGGACAAGCTAAGCAGGGCAGTATTACTCCCTCATGAGTGGTCTGTCAAACAACAGGTTGTGGAGTTGATTTTCCGCAAATGGGGCCAGCCTTGCTGCGACCTTTTTGCCAGCCACATCAATTCAAAATGAAGAAGCTACTTTGCCCTAATACCACCTCCCGGTCATCCCCCGAGAGACTCACTTTTACACGATTGGCCCCTGGGTCTCCTTTATGCATTTCTATCCTTCCCATTAATACCCAGATTTTTACAGAAAGCAAAATTGCTGGGAAGGACTGTTATACTCGTAGCCCCCTACTGGCCTCGACAGATTTCGTTTCTGTTTCTCCACCATCACCTGTTGGAAGATCCATGGATCCTGGACCAGTTTCGGACCTTCTGACTCACCCGTCAGGGAATCTTCATCCTTCTCTGCAGTCCCTCAAACTGACTGCTTGGCTAATCCACTTCCCCTAATTGCCAGGCTTCATTCAATCTCAGAAGTTACAAGACAGATTCTTTTGTCTTCTCGCAAGCCATCTACCAGGAAATTATATGGCAGTAAATGGAAAAGGTTCTCAATTTGATCCAACGTGCAGAACATTGACCCTTTCCGAGCTCCGCTATCTTCGATCTTACAATTTCTAACAAAGATTTTTAAGGAAGGGGCAGCAGCTGCTACAGTTCGAGTTCAGTTAGCTGCTATCTCAAATTTTCACCTTGGTCTTGGTGGCTCAAATATTATGAGCCATAAATGATCTAAAACCTTCCTTAAAGGTGTTCTTCATATGAGACCTCCGATCAAAATTCCCTTTTCTACCTGGAATTTAAACCTTATGCTGTCTCAAATTATTCTTCCCCCTTT
>NC_056734.1:543968713-544013713 GCF_019279795.1 Protopterus annectens
TGCTTTATCAGATCCTAATGGATCGGATCCAGGCACTCAATCATCTCCTCACCTCCCGAAATCCCCAGATTCGGAGTAGAGGATTCGGTTGCCTCGGAGGTCTGTCAGATCTCTCCCTCCCACAAAGCTAATGCTCTAGAAGCCTATACAATGATGTGGGCAAAATGGTTAGGTCCATTATCAAAGATCAGATCCAGATGAGGGTACTTCTAGCTTCGTCCCTCGTGGATTCAAATGTATGTCAACCACTTCTTTTTCTACCTCTCTGATTTGAATAGTGGTAGCCCCAGGACAGCAGTTTCCTGAGGGATTTGGGTACAGATCAGAGGATCTTTGCTTCCTGGACACTGACCATTACCTTGACTACCTCTGCTTTGAGATCTTCTGATCGGAGTGAGTTCCAGATCCATGATGTCACAGCCAGATCCGCGGGGCGAGGTTCGTCTTCGTTTTTTTATCTTTCCCTCCCACTTGGAATTTCTGCACTCAACAGTCCGAGTCTGGTTCTATCCGGGGGTCTAGGTTCTGAGGTGCTCCTGCCTTCTTCTTGAGGGGAGTGAGGGTGGATATCCCCAGGACCTTCAGCTTTCCAGGTTTTGGAGAAGGCCTTCTCTGCAGGCAGAGCACCGGACCCTTTGATAACTTCTCCTTCCTGTCTTCCTGCATCAGATCTGGGTTTTGAACCTTCCGTTTCTGTCCAGGGTCAGCCCACCTCTAGTGACCTACAGACCCTTCCTCCTTCGGTGGCTCCTTCCTCTTCTGACTCCTCAACTGAATATTCCACAGAGGAGGACCTGCAAGATGAGGCACTTGAACTCACGTATGGATTCCCTTACCAAGGATATGGACCAAGATGTGGGAGATGGGTCTCCCGAATCACCACATGGATGATATCTCCTTCACAGACTTCATAGAAATGTAAAGCAAAAAGGTGGCTGTTCATCCAAAAAACTCTTCAGAGTCCGTATTCCTGGAGGTCTTCTGGGTGGGCCCATCTACATTTTGGGTAGTCCCCCCTGGCAGACGCTCTTACAGATCTTCTCTCCGGTCAGGCCTGGAAGGAGCTGGACACCATAGAGCCTGTACCAAGGTCCCCAGACAAAATCCTTTCTTTCCTCCGAAAATCTAACCCTTTTGGAATAAGGGCATCCCAGTTGATGCTGTGGTGGTGGTGGCAACTACAAAGAAAGAGCTTGCACAAATAAAAGAAGTCCACTGTCCACCCATCGAGCAGGAAGTCCAAAGTGCTGGAGATGTTCGGGAAGTTCACCTTTGATTCGATATTTACGCTTAGAGCGCTTAATTACTTGGCACATTTTATTCGGCCACTGAGAGACCTGGTTTATGAACTCTGAGTCCTTGGTGGAGTGCATGTCTACGGAGGAGCTTGATAAGTTTTCTCCGAAGCTGACCACTATTACCTCTCTGGCAAATTATTCCATGAGGCTTGTTTCCCATTCAGCGGATGGATCCTCAAGGGCAGCGGTATTGCGATACATATTCTTGCATGAATGAGGCTTTGTGACTTTGCAGAGCATTTTAAGGCTTCTTTTGTTAATGCCCCTTTTGATGTTTCTTCCTTCTTTGGACCATCAGTTAGACACCTTGACCCGCAGCAAGCAAGAAAGTAAGACCTTGTCTGCCTTGGGGATCAAATTTTCCAACCCTCAACGAACCTATTGAAGGAATCAGATCGGCTAAGAAGTCTTGCTTCTGAAAGTTCCAAGGTTATTTTCCTGATCAAAGTGGAGAGCACTTCTCCAGAGGCGTGGGGTGGGATTAATGGGGGTTGCTGCCCTAGAGGCAGAGGGGGCCCACAAACCCAGGGTTTTAGGGAACCCTTTTGCATCGTTGCCTGACTGGTTCTGGAGGCCATCAAGAGACATTTTACCTTGCACCCAGTCATCTGGGCCCAAATAACGAATTCTTGGGTGCAAAGCATAATATCCAGAGGTTACTACATTCCCTTTTCTCTATCCCCTCCAAAAATTCAAAAGAAGCTCCCCAGCATTCCACCTAACCAGAGAGAGTTGGCAGTTGTAGAAATCAAAAAATGACTGGAAAAGAAAATCATCCAAGTAGTCCCAGCTGAGCAGAGAGGATGCAGAACGTACTCCCGTTTTTTTGGTGCCAAAGAAAACAGGGGACCTGCGACCTAGCTTAGACGTAAACAAACTCAGTTTATATGTGAAGAAAGAGAAGTTACGGATGGTGACAGTTCCAGCTATCCTGCCGTTACTGAGGAAAGGCAATTGGATATGCACTGTGGACTTGAAGGATGCTTACTATCGCATCAAAATAGACAGGTGCTCCAGAAGTCACCTGCTCTTCCGCATGGGAGCTAGTCACTTCCATTTCCGAGCCCTGCCCTGCAGTGGTCGCAGCTCTTCTCTGACTGCAAAGATTTCAGTTATTCCTGCATTTAGGCGATTGGCTCCTAACTGCCCTCACTCAGCGTCAGTTATCTCTGGCCAGGGACTACCTATACCAGACATCCCACTTGCTAGGCATTACTATAAGTCCAGAAAAGTCACAACCATTGCCTGTACAAACTTTGGAATTAATTGGGGGTCAACAGCCACCATTATGCAGGTAACTTCCTTGCCCCAACATTGCATCCTTGAGTCTTCAAGTCCAAGCCATACTATCTCATCTCTTTCCTCCTGTCAGATTGATTCTAAGAGCTGTGGGATCAGTGGCAGTTGCTATACTTTTGGTACCTCTAGCCAGATACTATATGCACATTCTACAATGGATGCTGGCTGTTCAGTGGTCAGTTCTACATCTCTTCCTGTCAGGTTGACCAATATTTGCAGAAGTCATTTAGAATGGTGGATTCACTTTGTCGGTCAGCAGACCTTTCATCCTTCCCCCTCCAATAGTCAAAGTGACCACAGACGCTTTCTATCTAGAATGTGGGGGGGTTATTTATTTTGAGGGGAATATGGTCCAAGGCACGTGAACTCACCTAGAGACCAGATTGCATATCAGTGTCCTGGAGATGAGAGCTGTCCTCCTCTTTTTGCCAGCCTTTCTGGATGCTCTCCCTCTGGGGACCATTGCAATTCATACACAAAACACATCCATCATCTGGTATGTCAACCACAGGAATGAACTAGTTCATACTCTCTAAGCAGAGAGGCTATGAGGGTTTGGGAATGGGTGATCTCCTCACACCACTTTCTAATTGCAACACATGTATTGGCAGACAGGCTCAGCAGGTCCATTTCTGATGACCCACCTGTGGTCTCTCAGACAGTCAATAGAGAACAAGATATTAAACTGTTGGGGTCATCCCTACTGTGTCCTCTTTGCATCCCCTTACAATACTTTGGCACATGCTTGGGTCCTACCTTTTAAGCAGCGTACATAACTTTAAAAGCCTTATGATTTTCTTTGGCTGTGATTGCTAAGTTTTTCTCAAAGTTACCCTTAGAAGATTTGACTTGTTGTCCTGTTTGCCTGTTGAGGCTGATGAGGGTGCTTTGCCATTGTTGGGGCCTTGCCATAGTCTTCTTAGACAGCAACTTTTTGAATTTTTTGTAAAGTTTGCTGATGCTAGATGTCCATAGGTGGCTTTTTTTTTCTTTTTAATACTTGGGGCGCTGGCTTTAATTCTCTGTGGAACAGCCAAGTCATGATTGTGCATTTATGCCAGTCTGAACAAGGTCCTACAAGCGGCTCAAAGATCCATTCTTTGTATCCGAAGAACATGAATGAAAGCATCTCACATTATGGTCACCACATAACTTGTTTTTCTGCTAACTTTGAATGCTGTCACAAGGGCAGGCATCTTGACATGTTCTTGTTTCCTTGGTAAGCTAGTTTCTGGGTTTAATGCAGTGTGGGGTTACATTTGATGAAATTACAGTGTCCTAGTCACTTAGAATGGAAGTAGTGAGAAATCATATCAAGTTTTAGAATCCTCAATAAAAATGTCAAATGATTTTTTTCGATGTGTTGCATATTTGTTTACTAAATATGGGTTAAACCAACTGTAAAAAAAATGCTTAAGAATAAATGAGATATCCATTTAAAAAGTTTTTTTTTTTTTTTTCAGATCCTGTTTTCATTCCTCCTTAGTCATTTAGAGTGTCGCATCTTCTAGCTAGCAAACCTCAGCTAATTTATTGAAGTTATTGGCTATGAGGTGTATTCACCTTTAAACTGCAAAAGGCTCCAAGGGTTTGGGGTCCCAGGGCGTAGAAATGCAACTTTATGTAACAGTGCAGTATCAGAAAGCTGTGAAATTTGAGCCTGAAAATCTGTGACCTCAGTGAGTGTAAAATAACAATAAAAGAGCTGCATATACCTGGTTATGTGTTTCTTGTCAAGAAACTTTCAGATGTGATAGGTGAAGTTATGCAGTAGCATGGGAGATAAATTCCTAAAGAAAGTTCCATGAGATTTCATTTTGTCTCAACTTGGTATGCAGGATAGAAATGAAACGGATAAGTATTTCCTAAACCATGCTTTGTAACGTGACAGCATGTGTGTCATCCTGTAGGGAAGAAGGTAAATAATGGAGAAAGGAAATGTGTGTAGGATATTAGGTGTCATTAAGTGAACCTAACCACTTACTTTATGGTCTTTGCCTGTATACAAGCTACTTTTTGCCCGTTATGTAGTTTGAAGGTAGTTGATGAGACTAATTAATTCTTATCTTTCCTGTCGTATCACATTTCTTAGAATGGAAGAACTGGGAAATGCTTTTAAGTCTGAGAATCCTCAGTCGAAGTTTGTGACCAGTTTGCAGTGACTCTTAGCATATTTGATGTTATGTAATCCAATCTCGCCTTCATTCTTACCCGTGGGTTCGGAGCAGAACCTCTGTTCTGACTCGGCCATACTCTAGCTCGAAGTCTTCAATTGGCTTGTGGCTAAGAGGTATCCTATTGTGCAACAGGTCTATTCCCCATATCTCGTTTGCCGCTCGTTAAGCTCAGACATCTCACTTTTGGCCTTGGCTACGTATATTGTTTATAAAATTTTTTATAAACTGTTGACTTGTTGCTCAACAAAGCTATTTTCATAGTTCTGTGTGTGTGGTAGTGGTGTTTTACTGCCTGTATTTGTTTCTCTGGCTGTTTTTTGTGCCCTTGTCTGGCTGTTTGGGATCCCGTTAGTTTTCCATTCCCCACGGGCTAGGCCCATTTAAGTTAATGGACCTAATCCTCTCCATTGTTTCTGTGTGGTCTTTGGTTTGGTGCTCCATTCTGTTAGTGTGTAGTGTTGTGTCTGGCTAGTGGTGCTTTCCTGCCTTTGTTTCCCCGGGCTAGCCCCGTTTAAGTTAGAGGACCTAGTCCTCCCTGTTGTTTTCCCACCGGTTTCTTGGCCGTTTGAATTAGAGTCTCTGTTTCTTGTTAGCTGGGTCTAGTGCGTGTACATATTAATTTGTTCCTTTCAGCATGTCCAAGGATCCTAAGGAACACAGGCCTTCAGGCTTTAAAAAGTGTGTTGAATGCAGCAATAAAATGTCTTTAACTGATGGGCATTCTGTGTGTGTACTGTTTGGGGGGCTATTCGCCTCCAAGAGTCCTGCTTGTTTTGTTATTCCTTCAGTCCCCGTGTGCTACAGGAGAGGAAGAACAAGCTCTTTTTGAAAGGTCTGCTTAAACATTCCTTAGAGGAAAAATTGGCTAAGTCTTCCAGTGCATTATCCTCTCCAGCTAAAAAGGACAGAAAGACTTCCAAGAAGCGCACTCCGGCTCAGACTCTTTCTTCGGAGTCGCCAGAGAAAGTTGCTAGAACAACTTCTCCTTCTTCGGTTCCATTGCCCTCTGTGCCGAAAGAAGGTAGTCTCTTGACTAAGTCCGTATCGGCTCCCAGCCTTTCGGAGCCGTTCACAGATATTTTGGTTCGGAGCCGTTCTCCAGTTTTTTGACCGGGTTCTGCTTCACACAAGTCCCTTTCTGTAGGGAGATCCAGATCTCCTACTTTATCTTCCAGGTCCCTTTCCGATGAGGACGTTGATAGGGTGGTGAAGAAACTGCTTCAATCATCGGTGTTGGCCAAATTGATTTTGGCTCTGACCCAGTGGGCTCCGGAGCTTATGGCCTCTTCATCCTTTGTTGTTCCTCCTCCAAGCCTTTCTTGGCCTTCGGAGCCAGAGTTGTCGGTGCCTTCGGGTCGGTTCCAGTAGCCTCGCCTGGCCTCTGTTCCGATTCGACCCCGTCAGCTCCGTCCACGGGGTCGAGGATTCACTGTTCTCCGGTTGGACCCGAGGGGGAGGTCTCGGATCGATCTTCATCTGTTCCGAGCCTTCCTCTCGGTGCTTTGGCCTGAGTGAGCTTGGACCCGACATCAGCTTCAGTCCTCATCTGATCGGCGCCGTGGGGTACTGCTGTTTCATCTTCAGTTAGTCGGCCTTCGGAGGCGGGAGAATCATCCTTCGAGGTTATGAGGAGTGTGCTGGCCAGGTCATCAGCTGCATCCTACGGCACTGATACTCTGCCCCCTCCAGCACCGGTGTCAGTTTCGGATTACGCTCTATCCATGAGCAGCGGACACCCTAAGTCTCAGGATTTCTCCATGAGTGGTCCCTAACTTTCTGACATCTCCCCAGAGTTTTTGCCTGAGGAGCCCACCAGAAAGAGAATGTGTAAGAGGAAACACCTTGACTCCCCGGATGAGTCTTTCACGTCAGATACCGACCTCGAGGAGTCAGAAGGGTCCCCCAAGTTGTCTTCTGAAGATATCTTTTTTTTCAGGTATCTTGGATTTCTTGAAGCAGAGAGGCAGCTGGCCATCCAAATCCCCTTCTGAGGAGTCTGTGTTCCTGAAGGCTTTCGGGTCTCAACCCTCTGCCTCTTGGGTTTCTCCCCCTTTTGATGAGCTATTAGACCTTGTCTGTCAAAAGGTGTGGGAAACCCCTGACACTTTGAAACCAAGGAGACCCAATAGGTTTTTGCCCCCCCCCCCGACAAGGAGTATCTATATAAAAGCGTTCTAGTGGATGCCATGGTGGTGGCAGTGGCCTCCAAGAAGGAGCTTGCTGAAACTTCATCTACCATCCATTTGCCTAACAAGGAGTCCTGGGCTATGGACAGGTATGGGAAGTGTGTGTTTACCTCAGCTGCCTTTACACTGCGGTCGCTGAACTACTTGACACATTTTACAAGGCTCCAGAGAGATCTGCTAAAAGAGCTAGGAGATTCTCTACAGGGTAACATTTCTGATGCCGTGGCACAGAAGGTCAATGCACAGATGTCTACATTAAACTCCCTTACAAACGCCTCCTTGAGGCTGATCTCATATGCAGCCGACTGAGCGAGTAGGGCTGCGGGTTCCGGAGTCTCTCTTGGGAGACGCTCCTGGATGCGCCTGTGCAATTTCGCGGAGGCCTTCAAGTGCCATTTGATGGTTCATCGTTCGGAACCAAGATGAAGGACACTCTCACTAGGTGCGAGCAGGAAGGAAAAACCCTGTCTGCCGTGGGAGTCCATTTTTCCATGCCTTCTAGACCTTCCCCCAAGGGCCAGAAGGGTGGGAAAATGTGGTTCAGGAAGTCGCAGAGGATTTTTCAGGGTGCACAAAGTGATTCCCCCTCCGGAGGCAGGAGAGGGGGTGGAAATTCAGGTAGATGCCACCCTAGAGGCAGAGGAGGCCTGTGTAACCAGGGGGACCATGATTCCTTTTGTGGTTCTCCCTACCAGTGCTCCTGAAGGGAGGCCCGACTGTGCGTTTCTGGAGCCGGTCGTGGGTCGCATTTCTTTATACCCAGAAGCCTGGCAAGAAGTCACCCAAGGCGAGTGGGTATTAAAGATAATTTCGAGAGGTTATCATATCCCCTTCTCTTCTCCTCCCATGCCATCCAAGAGAATCCCAGACGTTCCACCCAGTCACAGGGATTCTGCAACTTTAAAAATGAAAAAAGTTGCTTTCAAGGGGAGCCATCCAGCCTGTCCCCGCAGACATAGTAGGGCTAAGGACTTACTCCGGTTTCTTTTTTGGTGCCGAAAAGAACAGGGGACATGAGACCCATCTTGGATCTCAGCCGATTGAACCTTTATGTACAAAAGTCCAAGTATGGTTACCTTACAGTCAATACTCCCTCTGTTAGGGAAAGATGTGTGGATGTGCTCCATCGACCTCAAAGATGCTTACTACCATATCAAGATGGACAAGGCATTGAGACGTCACATACATTTCTGGCTGGGAGCCAGTCATTTTCGCGCCCTGCCCTTTGGTCTCACCACAGCCCCCAGAGTGTTGACCATATGCATGGCAGTGGTAACGGCTCACTTGAGACGTCAGGGATTCCAAGTGTTTCTGTACCTGGACGACTGGCTCCTTTCTGCCACCACCAGGCATCTATTGTTACAGACCAGGGACGCCACCATTACACTGTGCCAGTGGTTAGGAATTACTCTAAACTGGAAAAAAATCTGCCTTGTTGCCCTCGCAGCATGTCACTTTTATCAGTGCCAAACTAGATACGGTGCTCATGAGGGTCTTCTTACCAGAAGAGAGAATTCAGGCTCTACAACAGTGGGTCTACACCTTACTACCATTGAGGAAGGTCAGGTCAGGGCAGAAGTAGTCCTCAAGTTATTAGGCACCATGGCTGCCACGATCTTGCTAGTTCCCCTTGCCAGACTACACATGAGGAATCAGTGACTGCTTTTCACCCAATGGTCACTGCAGCAACTCCCACTTTCCCATTTTATTCTGATTATGGACACATGCAAGCGGGATCTACTCTGGTGGCTTCAGGCCAGCAATCTTAATGTGGGTAAGCCACTTTAGGCATAAAAAGAGGGTTTATATTAAATCAGCGAATGCTTAAAAAAAGTGAACACTGCTTTTATCGACCCCTTGTAAGCAAAAGCTTACAATCCAGAACACTTGGAACAGCAATTTTTTTTCCCAGTGATCATTCAGACATCTACTGTTATGGTAAGTTTACTTAAACAACTGTATTTTCTAGCCAGTCTGTATTAATAGTACCAAGAAGTGATGTGTTTTAGCAAAACATTCACAACATACTTTGCAACTTTGTTATAGGTAAACTTCAACTTTAGTAGTTGTGATTTAAGGATGTTGGTCAGGATGGCAGAAGATTATAGAAAGCTAGGTAAGAGTAGTGTTTGGGTGGTATTTAAGAGAGATATTTTAGAAGGGTACGTATGACCTTGTAGAGCATGTTTAGTTTTTGTGTTGTTTTTATGATATAATGTAATATGTGTAATATGTGTAATATGTGTTTATAAAAGTGTAGTTTTGATCTGTGATGACACCCAAGTATGAGTGACCTGGTTGATGACTGTACTGTTAAGAGATGTAATGGAGATGTAAATGTATTGTGCCTTGATGTCAGTCGACTCAAGGATAAGTGTGGTCTTTTAAAGGCTTAAGATGAGGTGTGAATTGAAGAGTGAGGGTTCAAGTGTATGGAAGACTTCTTGGTTTGATATTTGTAACTCATTGAGAGGAAGCAGAGAAGATTTAACGTTGAATCATCTGCATATTGTACAAAAGTAGCATTTGTATATAACAGTTTTACGCATGCCTGTGATAAGGATATTAAATGGAATGGGGCTTAATTTGAACCCTCGTGGGGTACCAGTATAAACATTTTCAAAGTCTGAGAAAGACTGTTCATTTTACTGCTTTAGGTCCTAGTGGAAGATGGCTGAGAAACCATTGCAGAATAGAATGGCTAATTTCCACGTTTACAACTAGTCATTGGAGTAGTAGGAGTGTGGGGAGAGATGGCAAAGGTCAGGCAGTTTTTGAAATACCTTAACTCTCTTAGAAAGCTTATTCCTCTTCATTGACACCTTCATTTTTGAGGAAGAAAGCAGCTTTGGCACCTTCAGAGTTTGTCGTCTTGGTGTCCCTTAAGTGCCCCCTCCCTCGTTTTTAAAGCACTTTGTTTGACAGTGTCTACCTCTGGTAAGAGAATCTGTGAGCTGCAGGCCCTACTTATAATTTTTCATAGGTGCTAGGTAAGTTTTAGAAATTATTATTTTTTCATTTATTCCAAGAAAGTAGACCAATAGGTAGCCTTGAATCAAACTATCCAGCTGACATTGTTTCATCCTGAAAACTGAAACAGAAGGGAGAGGATATTATGTTTAATAACTGATTATAAGCATCTGAGTTCCTACACAGGAGGAACGAAAAGATTCAGGCACAGCGATCAGCTGCGTCGTCCTTTGGTCAGGTAAGCAAGACAGGTTAGTGTCAAAACATGCATGCATGCTCAATGGCTGATAAACTACATTATGTTCTCTTATGAACATCTTAGAAACATGTTGGAAAGGCAAGTAAGGTTGTACTCCACTAAGACACCATCCACTGTACCACTTTATAGTTTAAAAGCATGATGTAGTGTCCATTTTCTCCAAACACTGCATGCTGGATATTCAGTCTGGGGTCAGTCAGGCTTTTGTTAGGGCATGCTGTGTCTGCATCCCAGGGGCTCAAGTCCTGCTGCCTCTAAGGTAGCTAACCACCTTCATAGTCTTCTTATAAAGAGTGACACTACAGCAACAATTCTTAGATGAATATAGTACTGTTGTGTGGGCACACTCACCACAACATAACTTCAGCTTCTTTGCTTTTTAATGCTTAATTCTAAGCCATTAAGTAAAGTATGGCATTTAGAAACAGTGATATGTTAAAATATAGTGTGTTGAAGTTTTGAAACCTTATCACTTGCATGTATACTCTGTTTAAAACTTCACAGGAAGTAATGTTGTGCACACAATAAAAACTGCATTTGCAAAGTCAGATTCTGTAAATATAAACAAAAGTTAAAAAAAAAAGGATTTCTGAATAAGTGTAAAGTAGACTAGCAAAGCAAGTTACTTAAATTACTTCTATTCACAGGTCATTTGTAACAGATCTGATGTTCATATTTTAGGGTTTGCAGAAGTCCTTGTCATGCAGATGTTGCAAACAGATTTTTAAAGTTGAGATGCAGCAAATCAAAAAAGCAGTCCACAAATGAAAAAAAGTAAACCCTAAAACTTGTTCAGTATTTCTGCATTATAATTTTGTTAATGAGCAAAAAAAATAACTTGGAAGTGCTGGAACAAAAACTGGCTGCCAAAAGCATCATTGGCAGCATAAAGTAGATGTTGCTAGTCCACAAAACCAAAGGCCATGCAGAAGAGCAGCAGCATAACTTGGATGTTCCGACTTTTGTAAATCATAGGCCGCACAGCCTAGAAGCTGATTCCTTGCAGTAGTTTTGTATGTCTAGAGCAGTCAGTGCAGTCAAATTGCTGAAAGATTACAGGAACTAGTTTTAATGAGAGTGAGATTAAAAAAAACTGCAGCAGCAACAATGTTTGTATCCCTAGACTACTGAAACAAAATACCACATACATTTTTTGTATCTTTCACAAGAATGTCACAGCAGTGGCCACAAACTAGATGCTGGGAATATCAATAATGAATTGATGGTAAAAGTCATAGCAAGGCATTTCAACTGATGATAGACAACCACCTCTAAAATTACTTTAATATAGGAAACCTAGGATTTAAGAATTTGAACAAAGTTGTATTTTACATCTGTGTGCTACCATGTTAAGTTAACTAGTAGATGAAAGTATGTAAGATTCCAGGCACCTTTCCTTTGGTTTTACTTCTGATTTGGAATGGGGTGATGTAAGGTGACCTTTAGGATCTGCTTTTTTGCTCTAATTGGGGGAAAAGGTAAAAAGAGGATCCTTCTAGCCACCATGTTATTTATTTGCATTCTAACTTAGTAGTACTTGGGGAAAAAAAGAATGATCTCTGATCAAGTCTCCATCTGAACAAAGTAGTGTCCTTATCATACAGAGTTTATTCTCAGGGCTTTTGAGATGCTGTCTGTTGCCCTCTTACTATTAGGCTGGGATAAAAAAGACAAGGTGCATGCCTAGAGCTTATGGCTACCAGGGTATGTAGCACCAGATCTAAAATTTGCAGACATCAGGGCACACACAGTAGCAACTTGTTTAGCACACCTAAAATAAAAGTAAAATGAAGATGGAACAAGCTGTTATTACTTTAAGTCAGACATTAGACATGTTCTTGGCTGGTGATTAAGAGCAATATTTCAGATGTTCTTTGTGTTTCACTGTTGCAGTCATCACATTTGGGTTATCTGCTTGCAGTAGCCCTCAGTTGGCCTGATTATCAAAGTCTTGGGTCCTGCGTCGGTTGCTGTCTCATCTTCCATGACGTCAGGTAGTCTGGTATAAAGCATGCAGCCGATGCTATTACATCGGTCTTTCTTGCCATGCGGTGCCCGAAGCAGAAGCAGTTCGCAAGTGCCAGTCGGCCGACTCCTGAAGTTTTCGTTTTCTAATTTCAGCACCAAAGTCTTCAACTAAGCTAAGTACCTCGTTTGCTATCCTTTTTCTTGTTCTAAACCAATGTCAGTAAAAGTTAACAATTGGATTTCTTGTGGAAGGCAAATACCTCATAAGGATTTTCATTCGTACTGCATTCCTTGCCTAGGCCCAGACCACGACGTACCTCGCTGTTGGTTTTGTGCCTTAGTCAAACCTCATACTATTAGTCTTCGGTTCATTTTCGTATCTAAATATTTTGATACTCTGTTCAATTATCCAGAAATGGCTTCGGTAAGCCACACGACTGCCCACATTCCAAAAAAAAATGCAAAGATAAAGACAGAGACAGACCGCATAGGTCCAAAGCTGCAGACGACTCTTCTCCTAAGTTAGTCGCCAGTTCGCCGGTACTCAGGCTCTTTCACAGCCCCTGATACCCGCTACTTCAGATTCGCAGGCCTCTACTGAGATCCATTCGGAGTCCGGTATGTCACGAGATGCTTCTTCGACTGTGGAACCTGCGGATGTCTTTACCTTGTTGGTCCGGAGCTGCTGTGCAGGCACCGGCTTCTGAGGGTGTATTCAGGCCTACTGACTTGCATATTAAACCGACGCATTCTTCTTCTTCAAGGCCTAAAACTCGATCCATGCCCAGAAAACCAACGCCCAAACCGCATGGTCAGGCCACTATGCCTAAAGAACAAATGATAATCATGGCTGAAGACCGTATTACTCTAATCAGGGGAAGCCCCCCTTCTCCCTCTAAAAGACCTAGGACTGATTTTCCTTCTGATTCTTCTGATCAGGATTCTGAAATTTCTGTTTTCTCTGATGACCAGGATTTACCCTTATCTACCTATGAGGATTCTGATGCAGAGTACTCCCATTCCCTCTGTTTCCCCTCCAGAGAATTTCTCTTTTGGTGAAACCTTGCATACTCTTAGGGAGCATTCCTGCTGGGAAAGCCAGAATTACTCTGGCTCCAAAAAGAGGCTTAGGGAATTCTTACTCCTGCCTCAACACAGGCCTTTAGCTATACCTCCTGTACTGGACATTGTAGATGGTGTGTTCTCTGAATCTAGCCTGGCCCCTGACACTTTTGTCTCCTGCTCCTAGAAAACCTGATAAGTATTACAGGGTATCTAACTCTCACAAGTTCCTCATTAAAAATCCTACTGCAGATCCTGAGACCATTTCACAGGGACCCAAGGGCATTAAGGCTACTACTGCCAAAAAGTCCTACCCCCCCCCCCCCCGATAGAGATTCCAGGGCGGCGCTGGATAGATGGAGTAAGAAGGTATACACTTTTGGCCATTAGGGCCTTAAACTGCCAGTTTCATATGTTAAAGTATCAGCAGCATATTACTGGATTGCTTAAACAGAAAATGATGTTGATTCCTGACTGTGCTGAAAATAAAGGATTACAGGATTTAATGCATTCTGTTGAACAAGTTGGAAAACATACTTTGCAATGTGATTTTGATTCATTAGAGGCATCTTGCAGGGCTGCTGTCACTGGGTCTGTATTTAGAAAAGGCATGCTTGGCTTAAGGAGCAATCTTTGCCAGATCATGTTAAAGCTAAATTACTGGATGCTCCCTTAAACCAAGACCGCCTGCTTGGCAACAAAGCAGAAGTAGTACTTAAAGATGGAGAAAAAAGCTAAATCTATGCAAACTGTTAAAGATTTCATGCAAGTACAGCCTCCCAGACTTAGAAGGCATTGGCCCTCTAATAATTGGTCCTTTCCTGCCTCTTCCAGGCCTTCTCAGTCCAAACTCAGAACCAGCAGAACACCCAGGCTTCAGTCCCAAGGTACTCACAGGCCTAAACAGTGGGGGGGCTCCCACTTCCAAAGCAGGGAGTAGTAAGACTTCCCCTATGGTAAACTGTCTGAATGACTTAACTTTAAACCTTCCAAGCCCTGCTCAAGTGACTGTTCCTTTAGGGGGAAAGGTTGCCCTGCATGCAAAAAATTGGAAACTCATTACCCAGGACAAATGGGTTTTAAATATAGTTTCCCAAGGATACAGATTCCATTTCCACTCCTTACCAACCACAAACGGTTGGCCAGACCTACCCCCAAATCAGTGGGCAGAGGCTCAAAAGCAAGTTCTCTGTCTTTTAAGCATCAGGGCTATTTAACCTGTCCCAGAAGAAGAATGGGGGCAAGGTTTCTACTCAAGACTTTTTCTGGTATCCAGAAAAGACGATTCCTGGCATCCTATCCTGGACCTGTCTATACTAAACGCATTTTTGGTAATCCCAAAATTCAAGATGCTAACTCATCATCATCTGCTTCCCATGCTAGGCAAAAATGCTTAGTTGGCAACACTGGATTTAAAGGAAGTCTACCTGCACATCCCAATAAGGGAATCTTGCAGAAGATACCTACACTTCAGAGCAGGCTACATGCACTATCCGTTCTCTGCACTGCCCTTTCGCTTATCTACTGTGCCCAGACTATTCACAAAGTGCCTAGCTCCAGTCATTGCATTTTGCAGGCAAAGAAATATTCAAATATGCCCATACCTGGACGATTGCCTAATTCAGGCAGAAAGCCAGGACATACTATTAAATCATCTGGCATTTGTAAAGAAATTATTAACTTCTCTGGGATACACCATAAACAAAAAGAAATCACATATTGTACCCTGCTAACAAATTGTATTCCTGGGAGCAAGCTTGAATACAACTTCCCAGATGGCCTACCTCACGCCAGAGAAACAAGTCCATTTGACAGCCTACTTCAAACTACTGGTCACAAAGACCCAGCTATCTGCAAGGAAAATACTGCAAGCCCTGGTGTTCATGGTCTCTTGCATTCTACTAATTCCATATGCAAGACTGCATATGAGGAAACTACAATGGTATCTAAAAAGCCTATGGTGTCAACATTCTCAGGATCTGGAATCAATGATTCCTATCATACCTTGCCTACAGATAGAGATCCTTTGGTGAGCAGAGGCCTACCACCAAAACAAGGGGCTGCCATTCACTCTACCCCCTGCCACCCAAACCCTAACAGACTCATCAGACTGTGCATGGGGGGCTTCACTTGGCAGGGCAGTGCATTCAGGGCAAATGGAAAACAAGTCAAATGCACCTGCATATCAATCTAAAAGAAATGTTAGCTGTACAGAATGCTCTGACTGAGTTTAAGGACCACATTCTTCCAGGACAAATATTGGTAAAGACGGACAACACCACTGTTATGTGATACATAAACAAGCAGGGGGGAACCCACTCATACTTGTTCTGCAGACTAGCCATGGCTCTGTGGAGCACAGCCTTGAGCTACCAAGTGCATCTACAGGCTCAGTTCCTGCCAGGAAAGCTAAATACACTGGCAGTCGACCTAAGCAGAAATCTCATGGACCCACATGATTAGAAACTGGAACCAAAGATATTCAACACGTTGAGAAACAAATGGGGGAGCCCAGAGATGGAGCTGTTTGCCTTCCCCCAGAACTACCAATTGGACAAATTTTGCATAAGGGCTCCCCACAAACTAGCTTGGAAAGTGGATGCCCTGTTCTTCACCTGGAAAAACCTAACAGTTTATGCCTTTCCCCCTCTGCCTCTCTTATCCAAAGTGCTACTAAAGATCAAACAGGACAAACCAAGGACAATACTGATTGCACCAGACTGGCCATGCCAACACTGGTAACCCCCTCTTGTGCAGTGTCACTGCTGGCATAATGGCACCTGCCTCAAACCCCTGCCCTGCTGTCCCAGCAGGAGGGCCAGATTCTGCACCCACTGTTTCAAACCCTGAACCTGGTAGCCTGGCTAATTACCTGATCTCTCCGTTACCATCCTTCAGTAAGCAAGTAATGGATGTCATTCTGTAGGCAAGGAGGCCTAGTACTAGAAAATCCTATGCTGAAAAATGGAAAAGATTCTGTTCCTGGAGCCAAACTCAGGGGATGGGCACAACATCACCCAATTTACCTCAAATTCTTCAATACTTAACTGAGATGCTTCACAAGGGCCTTTCCTTTTTTTCCATCAAAATTCATGCCTCAGCCATTTCAGTTCATTACAATACAGAGCCCACCCCTCTTCTCTCATCCACTGCTGAAGCAAATGTTCTTCATGTTTCACTGTTGTATGTATGAAAGTAAAATGTATGCGGTGTTAAATGATTATTCTCGTTATACCCCGGTCTCTATTAATGAAATTCATATTTCCTATAAAAAAATAGACTTAGCCATTAAGGATTTGTTTGACCAGGGAGTTATTGATTATAGTACATATCAATATTTAGAAAATGCGAACCCAAGGGTACCCTCTGTATTTGGGGTACCCAAGATTCACAGGGACATTATGGATCCACCCTTGAGGCCCATTGTAGCTGCTCAAGGATCAAAGATTTCCCCCCTTTCAAAATTTTTGGACTGGAAATTTAAACTTTTATGGCCTAGGGAACATTACTTACTTAAGGACTCCTGGGAATTTTTATGCAAAATTATGCCTGAGTTCAATGTACCTAACTTACGGTTTCTTACTATAGATGTGGTAGATCTCTTCTCTGTTATACCGCATGAGATGGGATTATTTTGGCTTGAGGAGGCCCTCAGGGAGTGCCCAAGGACCAATGAGAATGACATCTTTTTAATTTTGGAGCAGGCAGATTTAGTATTACACAATAATTTTATATATTTTCTGATGAATATTTCAAACAGATTTCTGGAGTGGCCATGGGTGCCAATTGTGCACCTACTTGTGCTGATATTATTTTATCTGTTTGGGAAAAGAAATATATAATAAATAGTGAATACAAGAACAATTGGATATTTTATTCAAGGTTTTTGGACGACATTTGTATTTTCTGGACAGGGTCAATTGATTCTATAGTGGATTTTATGAATTATTTAAACTCCACTACTGATTTTTTGACGTTTACACATCAAGTATATTCCGGAATGGTCCATTACTTAGATGCGTCTTCAAGTATTCATGATCATGGTTTTAAATCTACAATCTATAGAAAACCTACTTTTTCCAACAGTTACATTCACTATCAAAGTTCACATCCAAGACACCAGAAAAAGGGTATTGTTAAAGGCCAGTTTTTCAGGGCATCCCGTATGACATCTGATGACATGGACTATCAATCAGAATGTTTTAAACTTACTGAGATGTTTTTAGATGGGGGTTACCCTGAAGAATTTATTAATAATATTTGTCAAGAGGTCCAGGAAGGTAGGAACAACAAGTATCGACCTATTTTAGGTACAGGGGAACTGGAAAAAACCCCAAGAGCTAAAAGAATCCCAGTTAGAGTTCAACAAGGCTTTTGTTACTGAGTATAGTGCCAATTCTGGCACTATCAGAAATATTATTGAACGGGAATGGGGATATCTTTAGAGATATTACAGATCTTAGTAATCTAAAAAGAAAGAATGTTAAAACAGTATTCCGTAAGGGAAGTAACATCAAGAATTTATTACAGCATGAACCCAATACAAACAGGTTTTTCAACCAATGTAAGGGTACATATAGGTGTGGCACATGCTCACAATGTAAATATATTTCCCATACGGACAAAATATTCCTTTCAGCTAGAAATAGGTTGATAGGGTCTACAAAATTTTCAAATTGTAACAGTCAAGGGGTTATATATCTAGCAACTTGCCAAACATGCCAAGCATTTTATGTTGGCAAAACTGAAAGACATCTCAGAAGGAGAATCTATGAACTCTTTTATGATATTCAGAAAGAAAATTCCAGCAATGCCTTTTACCAACGTCTTTTAGTTTGTCCAAAGGCTAGATATGAATTTTTTGTTCTAGAAACTATGGGTAGAGACAATAGGGGTGGTCCCTGGGAGACTAAATTGGAGCATAGGGAAACCTACCTGCAGATTTTACTGGAAGCAAATAGAGTTCCAGGTCTAAATGACACTATATCTATAGCACCTCTTCTTAAATTAAAAGCTGGTAGATTGTAATTAATCATCTTTCTTGTGTTTTACAAATGTTCGTTACATGTTAATTTTACTGGTATAATTAATATGTATTTTTTATACAATATGTATTTTAATGTTTTATTAATTCATACATAACATAATATGTTTAACATTTTAAAGTTTGAGATATTTATCTAGTGTTTTTATATGTAGCTTGGAGCTAGTATTACTTTAAAATTTTAATTAGTTAATTGGGTGGTTGATTGTTTCACTTATATAAGACTGGTTTGAACAAATGTTGTGTATCTGATGAAGTCAAGAACTTGAATTGACGAAAACGTTTTATTGCAATTTGCTTGCGTTAATAAAGTTAGTGGTTGCGGTCTTCCTACACTGATTTTTTTGGATTATTCATTTTTTTTTTCAATCAGTAGAGTCTCCGTTACAGTTTCTCACTGTTGCAGTCATTAAATTTGGGTAATCTGCTGGCAGGTTGCCCTCAGTCGGCCTGAATAACAAAGTCTTGGGTCTGCGTCGGTTGCTGTCTCCTCTTCCATGACGTCAGGGGTATAAAACATGCAGCCAACGCCATTTTATTCAGTCTTTCTTGCCACGTGGTGCCCGAAGCAGAAGCAGTTCGCAAGTGCTGGTCGGCCAACTCCTGAACTTTTCATATTTGAGTTTCATAACCAAAGTCTTCAAATTA
This sequence comes from Protopterus annectens, assembly GCF_019279795.1. Taxonomy (NCBI): domain Eukaryota; kingdom Metazoa; phylum Chordata; order Ceratodontiformes; family Protopteridae; genus Protopterus; species Protopterus annectens. The sequence goes on from NC_056734.1 coordinate 543,987,625, forward strand.
AAGCTAAGTACAACGTTGGGGAAACTTTTTCTTGCTCCTTACCGATGTCAGTAAAAGTTAATAATTGCATTACTTGTGGGAAGCAAATACCTCATAAAGATTTTCATTTGTACTGTATTTCTTGCCTAGGCCCAGATCACATCGTGCCTTGATGTCGGTTTTGTGCTAGATTTAACCAACGCACTATTAAGCATTGGTATATTTTTGCTTCTAAATATTTTGGTTCAAGATTTAATTATCCCGAAATGTCGTCGGTTAGCAATCCAACTACCGGAGTTCACAAAAACGCAAAGAAAAAGACAAGAAGACAGACCGTCGTGGTCCAAAACCGACGACGAAACTTCTCCTAAGCCAGTCGCCGGATTGCCTGTACTCAGTCAGGCGCTTTTGCAACCCCTGATACCTGCTACTTTTGAGTCGCAGGCCTCTACCGAGACCCATGCGGAGTCCAGTATGCTGCGAGATTCTCAGAGTATTGAACCCGCGGATGTCTCTCCCTTGGATGGGTCCGGAGCCGCTGAGCAGGCACCGGCTTCTGAGGGTGTTTTCAGGCCTCAACATTTTTATATAAAACCGACGCCAGCCTCAAAAACAAGATCAAAGACATCTTCTATGTCTAAAAAACCGACGCGTGAGCCACGTGCTCAGGGCCCTATGCCTAAGAAACAGATGATCAAAATGGCTGAGGACTTAATTGCCTTGATCAGGGGTTCCCAACCCCCCCCCCACCACCACCACCACTACTAAGAGGCCTAGGAAAGGCATTGATTATGAATCTTCAGATCAGGTTTCTATTTCTTCTGATTCCTCTTCTGATCAAGAATTTTCTATTCCACCCTGTGAGGATTCTGATGCAGAAGAATCCATCCCATCTGCATCTCCTCCTGAGGATTACTCTTTTGGAGAAACTTTGCATATTTTAAGGGAACATTTTCACTGGGAGAGTCAGGATTTCTCTGAATTAAAAAAGAGGCTTGGGGATTTCCTCCTTCTTCCTCAGCATAGGCCTTTGTCAATACTTCCTGTAATAGACATTGTTGATGTGTTTTTGGAATCCAGCATGGCTCCTGATTCCCTGCCTCCGGCTCCTAGTAAGCCAGACAGATATTACAGGGTTCCTGACTCCCACAAATTTCTATTCAGCAATCCTGCTGCTGATCCTGAGACTATCTCGCAGGGTCCCAAAGGTATAAAGGCCTCTACAGCCAAAAATCCTACCCCCTCTGATAGAGATTACAGGACGCTGGATAGATGGGGAAAGAAGGTGTATACGTCTGCAGCCTTGGCAATTAGGGCCTTAAACTGCCAGTTTCGTATGCTTAAATATCAACAGCATGTTATGGGCTTATTGAAACAGAAAATGATGTTGATTTCTGATTGTGTGGAAAATAAAGAATTACAGGAATTATTGCATTCAGCAGGACAGATTGGAAAGCATACTTTGCAATGTGGATTTGATTCCTTGGAGGCCTCTTGCAGGGCTGCAGTTACTGGATCTGTGATTAGAAGGAATGTCTGGCTCAAGGAGCAAAATCTGCCTGATCATGTTAAAGCTAAATTGTTGGATGCCCCCTTGCAGCATGATACTCTGTTTGGTAATAAGGTAGAAGAGGTTTTAAAGAAAATGGAAGAAAAAGCTAAATCTATGCAAACTGTAAAAATTTCTTGCAAGTGCAGCCACCCAGGTTCAGTAGGCACTGGCCTAATAAAAATTGGTCCTTTCCTGTATCCAACAGAGCCACTCAATGCAAATCCAGGCGCTCAAAAGGCTCCAGATACCAATCACAGGGTTCTTACAGGTCAAAGCAATGGGGTGCCTCCACCTCCAAATCTGGAGGAAACAAAGCACAGCCCTACAGTAAGCAGTCTCAGTGACTTCCCTCTACTTTCACCAAGCACTTGTCTTTTGGAAGCCCCATTGGTGGGAAAACTAGCAATTCATGCTCAAAATTGGCAGTTAATTACCCAGGACAAGTGGGTATTAAACATAGTATCCCAGGGGTACATATTTCATTTCCATACTTTGCCAATTCCAAATGGTAGGCCAGATCTGCCACAAAATCAGTGGGCAGTGGCTCAGAAACAAGTTATGTCCCTCATGTATATGAGGGCTGTTCAACCAGTACCAGAAAAGGAAAAAGGACAAGGTTTTTATTCAAGACTTTTCCTAGTACCCAGGAAAGACCATGCCTGGCATCTAATACTGGACTTATTGATTTTGAACATGTTCCTGGACATTCCAAAATTCAAAATGCTGACTTTACAACAGCTACTGCCTATGCTGGGCAGGAACGCTTGGTTAGTGACTCTAGACTTAAAAGAGGCATACTTGCATATCCCAATAAGGAAATCGTGCAGAAGATACCTCTGCTTCAAGGCAGGTTTTTTACATTACCAATTCTCTGCACTGCCCTTTGGCTTATCTACTGCGCCCAGGGTCTTTACAAAGTGCCTGGCTCCAGTAATTACATTCTTCAGACAAAGAAGCATATTCATTTATCCTTATCTGGACGACTGTCTCATTCAAGCAGAGGACAAGGACACTCTTCTTCAATCTAGCGTTTGTAAAATGGCTTCTAACATGCCTAGGGTTCACAATAAACGAAAAGAAATCCCAACTGGTACCCTCTCAAATGATTACATTCCTGGATGCAAGCTTGAATACAACTGCCCAGATGGCTTACCTTATGCCAGACAAACAAAGGCAACTGACAACATACTTCAAACAAATGGCAACAAAAACCCAGTTATCTGCAAGACAAATTCTACAGGCTTTTGAGTTCATGGCATCCTGCATTCTACTAATTCCATATTCGAGACTGCATATGAGGAAACTTCAATGGTACCCAAAAAGTTTATGGAGTCAACATTGTCACAGTCTGGAAACAATGATTCCTCTCATTCCCTGCCTACAACAGGAGTTTTTTTAGTGGGCAGAGACATGTCACCAAAACAGGACTGTCATTCACTCTATCCCCTGCCACCCAGACCTTAACTACAGATGCATCAGACTATGCTTGGGGGGGCTCACCTGGCGGGGAGATGCATTCAGGGCAAATGGATCCCAAAACAAATGCATCTGCATATCAACCAGAAAGAGATGCTAGCTGTTCAGAATGCTCTGACAGCCTTCAAGGACTTACTTCATCCAGGACAACTACTGATAAAGATGGACAACACCACGGTTATGTGGTACATAAACAAGCAGGGGGGTACACATTTCTACCCCCTTTGCAGACTAGCCATGGCATTGTGGAACACAGCTTTGACATCTTCAAGCTCAATTCCTGTCAGGAAAACAAAATACTCTGGCAGACGACCTAAGCAGAAATCTTATGGACCCGCACAAGTGGAAACTGGATCCACAAATCTTCAGCATGTTAACACAGAAATGGGGGAGCCCAGACATAGATCTATTTGCCTCTCCCCAAAATTATCAACTGGACAAATTCTGCACAAGGACTTATCACAGAAAAGCATGGGAAGTGGATGCCCTATCCTTCAGTTGGAAAAGCCCATCAGTCTATGCCTTTCCCCCTCTGCCTCTTCTCTCCAAGGTCTTACTAAAGGTCAGACAGGAAAAAACAAAAATGATCTTAGTTGCTCCGGACTGGCCTCGCCAGCACTGGTACCCAATTCTAAGGAATATGTCTCAACTTCCTCCTTGGTACTTGCCTCAAATACCTCATCTACTGTCTCAGCAGAACAGTCAAATCCTGCACACACGGCTCCAAACTGAACCTTGCAGCATGGCTGATCATTTAATTATTCAAACAACATCTCTCAGTAAATCTGTGATGGATGTCATTTTGGAAGCCAGAAGGCCTAGTACTAGAAAATCTTATGCTGATAAATGGAAAAGATTCTGTGCTTGGATCCAAGCACAAGGAACGGACACAGCAAAGCCCAATATCCCTCAGGTTTTACAATATTTGACTGAGATGCTTGACAAGGGCCTATCTTTTTCTTCAAAAAAAATCCATACCTCTGCCATCTCGGCTCATTACAACACAGAGCCTCCCCCCTTTTCTCATCCTCTGCTTAAACAGTATCTTAGATGGGCCAAAAATTTAAGGCCTCCCAGATCACCACCAACTCCTGCATGGGACCTCAATTTTGTTCTGGAAAAACTCACCCTGCCTCCATCTGAACCAGCAGCTACTGCGGATATAAATTTTTTATCTTGGATAACAGCTTTCCTCTTGGCAATCACTTCAGCAAGAAGGGTTTCAGAACTACAGGCTCTCATGGCTGTGGAGCCATTTATTACATTTTACCCGGACAGGGTGTCCCTCGGGACCAATCCTTCTTTGATGCCTAAGGTGGTATCCAGTGTGGCTCTTAACCAAACAATTCACCTGCCAACATTTTACCCAAATCTGCAGAACAAGAGGGAGCGGATTCTGCATTCATTGGACGTACACAGACAACTAAGATTCTACTTAAACAGGACCAAATCTCTAAGAAAGTCTAAGCAGCTACTGGTGGCATTTGCTGCAGGATCAGAAGGGAAGGGCTATATCAAAGCAGACTATTTCTAAGTGGATAAGCCACTGCATTTGTTTCTGCTACTTGCACCATGGTAAACCTGTGCCCAAGGGGAGCAGGTCACATTCCACCAGGGCTGCCTCTACCTCAGCAGCTTTTCTCAGAGGAGTTCCAACCAAAGACATTCTAGAAGCTGCTACATGGAGCTCTGTCCATACCTTCACAAAGCATTATAATTTGCCTCTATTCTCCAAATCCATGGCAGGCTTTGCCACTGCAGTTCTGCAGGGCCTTATAGCCGCTCCTAATGCTTTTTAGTTCCATCCTCCCATCCATAGCTTTGGGATTCTACCCAAATGTAATGATTGTAACAGTAAAACATGAAGCACATAGTACAGTTGTGTACACTTACCATAAATGTAGATGTTCGAGTGTATTCACTGTTGCAGTCGTGGTTACCCTCCTTCCAGCCCCCTGACTTCTGTTACCTATACCTCTATTCTTGTTTTACTATGCTTAAAGCTTTTTGGTGTATTTGCTTTTTTGTTGGAGGTGTAACCTTGTATATAATTGCTTCCCATTATGGGGGCACCTGACTTCTGGGGCAAGAAAAACTGATGTAATGGTGTCTGTTGCATGGTTTATACCACTGACTACCTGATGTCATGGAATATGAGAGAGCAACCGACGCACGACCCAAGTGATGACTGCAACAGTGAATATACTCGAACATCTACATTTATGGTAAGTGTACACAACTGTACTTTCTGCTCTTTAGGTTTCTGAAAGATCTAGAAGTTATGCCAAAAGGTTGGTTACCTATATACATCTGTTTACCGTTCTGTTAGAACATGTACTGTTACACTGAGTAAGCACTCTCAACTGTATTGCTTACTGTGTACTACTCTATGAAGATCGGACCCTCCCTGGTCAGAAATACTCTCCCTTGTGTTCCCAAGTGCTTGGGCATCCTCCCTCCCACCAGTCTTGTCTGTTGGAATTCTCTGTAATTTGGATAGATGTATACATGTATATTAAATTGTGTAAGTTTCAATTCTTCATTGTTTTGTTTTACTGACTTTGTATTTGTTCAAATGGTTGTACAGACTGGAGGGTAAAATGTTAGGTGCACACTCAATAAAATGCTCCACAGTTGAGCACTTTTCCTTTGTTAGTGGAACTTCAGAGAAAAACTGCCAGGTTGGAACTTCAGAGAGAATGAGCTCTTTCATACACCCACTGGGGAGAGTGACCACTCATAAATCAACTCCTGTATTAAGAACATTTCTGCTACTTATTTAATGCCCTCATAAAGTGATAGTCATGCTTTATTTTGTTGTTTTTCGTGTAACTCAATCTAAGTGTAGAACTTGCTACATTCTGCATGAGAAATGTTTTTGTTTTATTAAAACTTTGCAGTCATACTCTTCATATAGTTATTCTTGAGAATGACTGTTAAAATAACTAATTGAAGATATTTGTGTGTGTTAATTTACAGAAGGCGATGAAGAAGATGAAGCTAACAAGATAGAGGCCTTACATAAAAGGAGAAACTTGCTTGCAGCTTTTTGCAAGTTGATAATTTATGATATTGTAGATATGCATGCAGCAGCCGATATTTTCAAGCACTATATGAAGGTACATAAACATGATCGTCATTTTATGCATTTGTTGGTTGTTTAGTTCCACTCAAAACAGTTTATTCATGCTGTTATTTGCAACAGATATGCATGTCTTGACTTTCTAATTGCCAAGCAGCAGTTGAGTCAGAAAATGTGTCCTTAGCATTTTGCTTTATTGAGTTTACCCCCACAGCAAGCTTGTGATGTTGCTTTAAACACACCAGTAAAAGGAGGTAAAATCCTTCTTCGCAGTTCTTTCCTTTTCTCACAAGTAATTAATGTTCCTGCAGCCAGAGCTTATGGAATTTTTCCATTTGGTTTTGTTAAGCTGTTGTAGATGAATCCTGTGTAATCAGCATTTCTTGCTAGTCTTGTTTCTTAGTAGCATTTGGCATGTTGCTTGTATTGGAAACACTTCAACCATTGTGCTTGCAGTTGATATTTTGTGAAGTTAGCCATACTGACTATGGTGGGGCGGCCACGGTGGTGCAGCGGTTAGCGTTGCCGCCTCGCAGCAGTAGGTTCTCCGGTTCAATCCTTGGCTGGGGTGCCTTCTGTGCGGAGTCTGCATGGAGTCTGCATGTCTTCCCTGTGGTCGCATGGGTTTCCTCCGGGTGCTCCGGTTTCCTCCCACATCCCAAAGACGTGCTGTAGGTGGATTGGACACTCCAAATTGGCCCTAGGTGTGAGTGTGTATGCCTTCTGTGGAAGGTTGGGTGCCGGGCTGGCAACTCGACATTGTAAAACTCCACTGCCAATCATGAGCGGACAGTTGATCCGCTGTGGCGACCCCTAACCGTGAAAAAGCCGAAAGAAGAAGAAGCCATACTGACTATCTATATTTTCTTCTTTGTACTTATAAATTGTATTGTAAGATCATGTTTCTTTTTGTGAAGAACTTAACGAGAGTGGAGACCAACTGTGAATCTCTTCTAAGAAGTTGACTGAAAATTAACATGGATTCTTCTCTCTCTAAGATTGCTACCACGTGTTGTACCCTTGGTCTCCAGTCACAGAATGGCAGCTGTGTATAAAGTTTTGTAAATCTCACAAAAGGCCAGCATTAGTTAGCATTCCACATTCTGATATCTCCAAAGGGTTCTTTTGAAGAAGGCATTTGCACTGCCATTGCTGTTGTGCCTACCGCCACTTTCCTTAGGATGATTTCCATCCTTTTTGCCTGCTGACCACACTTGAAGACTCTTCCATCTTGCTTCATTGGTGAGTGAGCACTAGGCTAATGGCCCTGGAGCAAATACAAACCTAGCCCAATAAAATTCCCAGTCCTGTTGCCAGACGTTAGTTCCTTGTGCCCCTATCGAGCAAAGCTGTTGAAGTGTGATCCCTGGGGTGAATTTCCTGTTACCCATCCACTCGTCAAGATTTTTCTTGAAGAGGGCTAATGAAGTGCTCTGCTTGACATGAATCGGGAGTTTATTCCAGAGTATGGGAAGTTTCTGGGTTAGGAACCTGTCCCTCCAGCAGGTTCTATTTAATGTGGTGATAGGGTTGAGGTCTTTGGAGCGTGTGGTGCGGAGGGATTGGGACTTTTTCATATGAAGCATGTCTAGCAACACTGGGTCAGACATGGCTTAAGTAGGTGATTTGAGAAGGAATAAAGCTGGAGTTGTTTGAGTCTTTCTGCATAAGGCATGTGTTTGAGTCCTAGGCTCCTCTTTGTGAGGAATTTCTGTGGCCTCTGCAGTTGTAGGAGTCTAGTGAGGTACATGCCAAATGGAGCATTGTATTCTATAATGTGTCTAATGAGGGATGAGTAGAGAGGAATTATGACTTATTTCCTCTTGGATTAGAAACCTTTTGTAATGAGGTGAGCCACGTAGAAAGACTTAACAACAGTGGCAACATGGTTGTCAAAGGAGAGGTTGCTATCTACCTGTGTCCCTATATCTTTTATCACGCCTTGGGAGTTGAGTGGGCTACCGTCGATGTGGTAGTTCATGGGCCCCGCATTTTTCCCGAAGGGAATGACAATGCACTTTTTAGCATTGAGCTTAAGACCATGGTTCTGGCAACAGTCGTAGGTCTCTGTGAGACCTTTTTGTAGAATGTCTACATCAGCCTGAGAATCTATAATGGCTCCCTGCTTGCAGTCGTCCATGAATTTGGTTAACCAGAGTCTCTCTGTGTTGGTCCAAACTTCAGATAAGTAGATGCCAAACAGGAGAGGACCCAGGACAGATCCCTGTGGGACTCCACTTGTAACTGCCTGATAGTCGGATTTGGAGTCTGCTACTTTCACTGTGTGGGTTCTGTCCGTGAGCCAGTTGACCACCCATCTTATGACGTAGGGGTTAATGCCAAGGTTAGAGAGTCGCAATGATCCGTGAGTGGGGGATGGTGTTGAAGGCCTTAGCTAGATCGAGGTAGGCTGTATGGGGACTACCTTGCCTTCATCCACCGCTCTGGTGACAGATTCAAAGAAGTCTATCAGGCTGAGCAGATGTGATCTGCCTTTCACAAACCCAAACTGCGAGTGATCCAGGGTTTGAAGGATGTTCATCGTGTTACCCTGCTGCAGTCATCACACTTGGGTTATCCTGTCGTCAGGCGGTCCCGCAGTCAGCCGGATTTCCAAAGTCTTGGTCCGACGTCGGTTGCTGTCGCTTCATCCCTGACGTCAGTGCGCCAGGGGTACATATATTGCAACCGACGCCATTTTCTCCAGTCTTTCTTGCCGCGCGGTGCCCGAAGCAGAAGCAGTTCGCAAGTGCCGGTCGGCCGACTCCTGAGATTTTCGAATTCGAGTTTCAGACCGAAGTCTTCTATAAAGCTAAGTACCCCGTTGGGGTAACTTTTCTTGCCTCAGACCGATGTCAGAGAAGTAAATGCCAAAAAGGAGCTGTCCAAGGACTGATCCCTGAGGAACTCCACTTGTGACTGGCCTCTTTGTACAGGTGGACTCACCAATTCTAACTTCTGGGTCCTGTCTGTGAGCCATCTGGCTATCCACTGGGTGGCATACGAGTTTGTAACTAACCTATTGAGTTTGTCAGCAATGCCCAAGTTGGGGTATTGTGTCAGATGCTTTGGCCAGGTCAAGGTGTAGGCAGTGTGAACTAATTTCCCCTTCATCCATTGCTTTGGTTACCTTCTCAAGGTAAAGTTGATGAGGTTGTATGACTTTGCAGACTGCTTTAAGGCATTGGTTATTAATGCCCTATTTGATGTCTTGTCTCTCTTTTGGCCAAAGTTTACAGACCTTTTGACCAGCAGAGAGAGAGACAGAAGGATGCAGTCTGCCCTTAGAGTTTATTTTGCTGCCCCTCAATAGACCTTTTCTCAGAAACAGAAGTTAGGAAAACATCTCTTTCTGGAAATCACAGCAGCCCCTTCAAGAGGCTCCTTCACACTGGATGCCACCCTCACGGCAGGGGTGGTCTACAGAACCAGGACATCCATGGAGGCTTGTCCTAGTGGACTCTGGCGATACAGTGGTTGTGAACTAAATCCAAAAAAAAAAAAAGAAAACACTCCAACACCAGGAATAAAGTCAGCGCTTTCATTTACTGTTTCAGCAAACTTCTTCAGACAACTGACAATTGAATTAATTACCATTTAAATAGACAATCAACCTTATGACATCATATATTAAGTACATAAATATAAAGCCAACATTTAAAGAACCCATAAACAATTCATTTTAGAAGTCAGAAATATTAGTATACAAATACGTAAAGATACGGGTGTTTAAATATACAAAACCAACACGCTCCTGAAATATATGTACATATATTCATATAGATACAAGAATAATTATGAATATAAAAATATTTATATACAAATAAAAGAAAAGAAAATTCATCTCAACAAAGCCCTTAATTTTAAAATACTTTTAAAGGAAATAGCTTCATTTAAACCTGGTTCACTAACAGCATTCAGTTTTACTTGCCAAATCAATTCTTTTTCATCCAGTTTTAGATCACTAGGACCCCCTCTTTCATTTTCATTAACTTTCTCCAAGACTAAGAAATTAAATTCATGTGAGGGGAGTAGGATTTAATGTGCCTAGCCAAGGCATTTTTCAAGTCTAATCTGCTTATAGCATATATATGTTCATAAATCCTAGATACAGTGGTTGTACTTAACACATCCAATGGACTTTTTAGTTTTTATAACCAGTATTATTCACGATCAGATCAAGTGGTAAATGGAATCTCCTTTGGTGTCCACTGGGTGACAGTTTGTGTTTCCCCTTCTCGGGCCAAAGTTGCAGCTGACACTTCTCTTCTGGGTGGGGGGGGGGGGGGTTTGAAGGGAGGCCTATCCAGGGGACCTGGTCTGCTACTGAAGCCATCCTGTACTTCAACGTCTTAGAGATGAGGGCAGTCCTCCTTGAATTGTAGGCTCTTCAGGACATTCTTCCCACGGCTTTGATTTCTGTCCATGCAGACAAATATGTCGATGGTCTGGTACCTGAACAAACAGAGGAACCCATTCTTACTCCTCTTTGTTGGAAGGCCATGAAGGTCTGGCAGCAGGCAATTTCAGTTGAATGGTTTCTGATTGCAGTGCACATTTTGGGGAAATCCAACGTCTTATTGGACAGTTTGAGCAGAAACATTCTCTTTCTTCTTGAGTAGTCACGGAGTCCAAGGGTTTCTGCTCAGATTTTTAGTGCTTGGGGCACTCGTGTTGCATCTTGTTCACTTCCCCATCCAACATCAAGTGCAGCAGCTATTATGCCTTAGTTCTTTCGCAGGAACATTCCTCCAGGGACGCTCTTCTGTGTGCTTGGCACTCAGTCTTCTATACGCGTATCCTCTAACGCTGTTGATAATGAAGATTCTTCATAAAGCAGCTCATTATAGAGCGACTGTAATCCTCATTGCTCCCCTTTGGCCTTGCCAAGTGTGGTTCTCCTTTCTTTGGCCTTTCCTAATGTACCCTCCCTGGGTCCTTGATCCCATTCTGGATCTCATTTCTCACTTGGCAAACCTGACTCCCCTCCTTGATGCTCAGATTATCCACTTGTTTTTTCTGATTCCTTCGATGACCAGGAATCCCAACCTTTCAGATGGAGTCGTTCATATCTTAACTTCTTCCCAAAAGATGTATGCTCATAAGGTGTATGCAAGTAAGGAGAAGCACTTTGCCTTGTGGACTATCTTTCAGGACTTGGATCCCTTTTCCACACTATTAGAGGTTGTCCTAAACTTTCTCACAGATTTGTTTATTTCTGGATGTAGTTACTCGACTATTCAAGTGCAATTGGCAGCTGTATCCAGTTTTAACATTGAGTAGGAATAATGTGCCATTGGCTGCCCTTAAGCTCTCTAAGGTCTTTCTTAAAAGAACTCTTATTTCTTCCTCCTGTCTAAGGTCCTGTTCTGGTTTGGGACTTGCCTTTTACACTCCAGGTGATGGCCATGCTTCCTTTTGAGCCCTTTGCTACTGTTAATTTGAAGTCATTGTCATGGAAGACTGTGTTCTTGGTGACCATTACTTCCACCAAACACGTCAGAACTGCAGGCCCTCTCTCCTGTTCCTCCTTATTTATTTTTTCATCGAGACAAGAGTTCCCTTAGACCAGATCCTGTTTTCTACTTAAGGTGGAGTCAGAGAGTAGTTTGAACCAGTCTGTTAATCTGCCAGTTTATTTTTCTGATTTTTAGAATAGGAGTGAATATCTACTGCAATGTTTTAATATCCATAGGCAGCTGAGTTTTTATTTGGACAGGGCAAAGTCCTTTAAAAGAAATCTAACCAGTTATTTGTCCGTTTTTCCAAGTCTCAGTTGGGTGCTCCTGTTTCTAAGGTTACTGTGTCCATATGGCTTTCTGATTGCATTTTCTGCAGATATGGTTTGAAGGGAAAATCTGTGTCACAAACCCAAACATCATTATACCAGAGCTATATACAGTTTTTTTCTACTAAGCTGCTTTGGATGACAGTTGTGCATCTGCAACTTGGGTGAGTCATCACATGTTCATGTCCCACTAAAAACTGGATATGTAGTCAAAGTCTAGAGTCTCATTTGGTTCGACAGTATTGCACAATATCCTTCCATGACACCACCCAGGGTGTTACATGGCTGGGACCCTGTTCCACAGGTTGAACCCAATGGAAGGAGACACATTGGATATGAAAGTTATGTACTCACCGTAATGATAGATCCATGTTGTCTGTTTCCATATTGTTCAACCCCACCACCACATTTTTGACAGGCCTTTTTATTCAAGAGGTGACTAAGCTGATGTGACGGCTTTTCCTTTGTTCTTGGGCTCCTTAATTTCTTCTTTTTCTCCCTTTGAGGGCTAGATCCAAAAATAAGTAGAAATAGGGGGCAAATTCAATCTGGTGGAGTGAGGAGTTATAGTCGGAGGAGGTGGAGCTTGGCGAGCTGAAGTCTTTGGAAGTTGGCCAGCACTGGATCCTTGTCAGATCTGATAAACTCACAGGGTGAACCAGACAGAGACAGCAACATGGATCTGTTGTTATGGTGAGTACATAACCTTCAATGTGAAGTTGTTAAATCTCGCCGTTTATTCTCACTGATGGGTTTGAAGCCGATCCTCGGCTCCGACACGGCTGATAACAAAGCTCAAGGTTTGCCAGTAGCTCGAGACCAAGGCCCTTGCCCCACAATGCACTGCTGGAATTACCCCAGATCTAGTTTGCCGCGGCAAGAGAGATCTCGGTGATCCAGCTAGCTCGGACCATTTGTAATAAAAAAACCTTTCTTTTTGTTTTAGAGTTTTTCATAAGATAGTTGTGTGTTAGTGTTTGAAAATTTGATCGTAGAATCTATAGATGTTATGTAGTCCAATCTCGCCTACATTCTTACTCACGGGATCGGAGCTGAATATCGGCTCCGACTCGGCCAAATTTTATTTTCTAGCACAAAGTCTCTAATTGGCTGGGCTAAACGGGTATCCCATGTTGCACTGCTCCATAGCCCCAGATCTCATTTGCCGCTAGTGTAGCTAGGACGTGGTCTCGCTTGGCTGTGGCCAAGTACCTCAAAATTTCTATTTTTCTCTTCAGAAAATTGTTGTGATTCAAACAAAAGTTATTTTAATAGCTATTTCTTCTTGTTTACCGTATATATTTGGTTGAAGTGTTGTCTGTGGTATCCCTAACTGTTCCGGTGGGCAAGGCCCGTTTACGTTAGAGGACCTAGTCCTCCTTTTTGTGCAGTGTTTTACCTTGTGCTTGACTTCCTGTATTCAGTGTGTCTTTTTTTCTCTGGTCGAGTTGTGTGTTGTAGTTCTAGAACCGTTTTACTTGGAGGTTCTTGGGTTTTTGTATGTCACTATAGTTTCCTGGCTAGGTCTCCCTTTCGTCTTGGTGTTTAATACCTTACTTGAGATGTCTAAGGATCAAAAGGAACATAAACCTTCGGGTTTTAAGAAATGTTCCAAATGTAGCTACAAGATGTCTATTATGGACGGACATTCAGTGTGTGTGTATTGCCTAGGAGCAATTCACTTGCAAGAATCCTGTAGTGTTTACCACTCCTTCAGTCCAAGGGTGCTACAGGAAAGAAAAAATAAACTTCTATTGAAGGGACTCCTAAAACCTTCGTTTGAGGAGTCTTTAGACTCGACTTCGAGTACTCAGTCTAAGGCTTCGAAGGCGAAGAAAAGATCTCCGGCTCGTTTTGTCTCCTCGGAGCCTCTGGTGAAAACTTCAAAACTGGACTCTACCTCATCGGCTCCTCTGTCCTCGGGGCTGCAGGAGGTATCTGTTGTGCTGGAATCGACCTAGGCTCCAATTTTATTGGAACCTATTTGGAGCCGGTCTCCCAGTGTCCGGCATGGCTCTCCTGGTAGGAGATCCCAATCCCCCCTCTCTGTCCTCCAGGCTGTCCGATTTGGATGTCGATAGGGTGGTTCAGAGGCTCCTGCAGTCGCCGGTGTTGGCTAAATTATTCTCGGCTCCGACCCAGTCTGCTCCGAAGCCTGACCCGATGCTTGTGTCGATGGTTCCTCCTCCGAGCACTTCCTTGTCTTCGGAGCCAGAGTGCTCCCCTCTGAGTGATGTTCTTGTGCCTGCTTCGATACCCCCCCAAGGGTTTATCGGTGCCGACATCGGCTCCAACCATGTCGGTCCCGCCCACAGGTTTCGGTACTCGGGTTTCCTCTTTCGGGCCCGAGGGGGATACTTCGGGGACATCTGTCGGTTACGAGCCTCCCTCTCAGCGCATCGGCTCGGGGAACCTCGACCCTGGTCATGGCCTTGGAGGTCGGTCCTGGGATTCGGGGGGGGGCCCGCCTTCGAGGCCATGAGGAGCCCACTGGCCAGATCTTCGGTTAAATCACCCGGATCGGTCATTCCGTCCTCTTCCACCCCGGCTAGAGCCTCTGATGCCCCCCTATCCGTGGATGGCGGAGCCCAAAGTTCTGGGGATACCCCCATGAGCGGTCCCCAACTTGAGCGGTCCCCAACTTTCTGAGGGTCCCTCAGAGTCCATGCCTGAGGAGCCCCCCAGAAAGAAGTTGTGCAAGAGGAAGCACATAGACTCCCAGGACGAGTCTCTCACTTCTGATACCGACCTCGAGGAGTCAGAGGGGTCCCCCAAGTCGTCCTCTAATGACGTCTCTTTCTCCGCCATCCTGGAGATATTGAGACAGAGAGGCGACTGGCCGTCCAAAACCCCCTCTGAGGAGGAGTCGGTATTCCTCAAGGCCTTTGGAGCTCAACCCTCCGCCTCCTGGGTGTCTTCACCCTTCAACGAGCTCCTGGATTTAATTTGTCGAAGGGTGTGGGAGAATCCTGATTCGGTGGAACCTGTGCCCAGAAGGCCCAATATGTTTCTTCTTCCGTCCATCCTCCTAACAAGGAGTCCAAAAGCATGAACCGCTATGGGAAGCGTACCCTCTCATCAGCGACCTTCACCCTGCAGTCACTGAACTATCTTTGTCATTTTACTCGGCTCCAGAGAGATCTCCTCAAGGAGTTAGGAGATACTCTATCGGGTAACATACCTGAGGCGTTAGCACACACGGTTAACGCCCAGGTGTCTACCCTCAATTCAGTTGTCAACTCGTCCATGAGGCTTATTTCGTATGCAGCCGAAGGGGCGAGTAGGGCAGCTAGTTCGGGAGTAGCCCTCAGGAGGCAAGCCTGGATGCCCCTGTGTCATTTCGCGGAGGCCTTCAGGTCTTCCTTCACTGACGCCCCCTTTGATGGGTCCTCACTTTTTGGGACCAAAGTGAAAGACAGACACCCTCACCAGATGCGAGCAAGAGGGAATGACCCTGTCTGCCGTAGGGGTCCATTTTTCCCTTCCCTCTAGGCCCTTACCCCAAGGGTCAGAGAGGAGGGAAGATGTGGTTCAAGAAATCACAGAAGTTTTTCCCTGCCGCAGAAGGTGAGTCCCCCTCCAGAGGCAGAGGAGGCCCCCGCAACTCGGGAGACCGTGATTCCTTTCGCGGTTCCTCTTACCACTGTTTCTGATGTGCTGCCCGACTGTGCTATTCTGGAGCCAGTCGGGGGCCGCATTTCGTTGTACCCGGAAGCCTGAGCAAGCATCACCCAGGATCGATGGGTACGCCGAATAGTTTCTGGAGGTTATACCATTCCCTTTTTGTCAGACCCCCCTCCAGTCAGGAGGATCCCGGACGTTCCACCCAGTCAAAGGGATCACGCAGCATTAGAAGTCTCAAAGCTG
This sequence comes from Protopterus annectens, assembly GCF_019279795.1. Classification (NCBI taxonomy): domain Eukaryota; kingdom Metazoa; phylum Chordata; order Ceratodontiformes; family Protopteridae; genus Protopterus; species Protopterus annectens. The sequence continues at coordinate 544,003,369 of NC_056734.1, forward strand.
CTAAACAAAGGAGTCATCCAACCTGTCCCCTCAGACCAAATCGGATTAGGGACTTACTCAAAACTCTTTTTGGTGCTGAAAAGAACAGGGGACCTGAGACCCATTCTAGATCTCAGCCGATTAAACCACTACGTTCTGAAGTCCAAGTTCCAAATGGTCACCCTTCAGTCCATTTTCCCTTTGCTGGGAAAAGAAGTGTGGATGTGCTCCAGCTACCTCAAGGATGCTTATTACCATATCAAAATGGACAGGGCATCCAGGAGTCAGTTACGCTTGCGGCTGGGAGCCAGTCATTTCCAGTTTCGTGCCCTGACCTTTGGTCTCACCACAGCCGCCAGGGTGTTCACCAAGTGCTTGGCGGTGGTGACAGCTCACTTGAGACATCAAGGATTCCAAGTGTTTCCATACCTGGACGACTGGCTCCTTACCGCCCCCACCAGGCATCTTCTCATCTGGGCCAGGGACGCTACCAGTACCCTCTATCAACAACTAGGAATTACCTTGAACTGGGAAAAATCTGCATTGCTGCCCTCACAGCGTGTCACATTTATAGGCGCAGAGCTAGACACCGTCCAAATGCAAGCCTTTCTGCCCCAAGAAAGGATCGGAGTATTGCAGAGTCAGGTTCATGCTTTATTACCCGTCAGGAAAGCACAAGCAAGATGGGTGCTTCAGCTTCTGGGATCCATGGCAGCTACCATTATGTTAGTGCCTCTAGCGAGATTACACATGAGGCTTTTTCAGTGACTTCTCTTTGCCCAATGGTCCTTTAAGAAACTCCCCCTTTCCCACCAGATCCTACTCACGGACTGATGCAAGCAGGATCTCCATTGGTGGCTATGCCCCACTAATCTGGACGAGGGAAAACCGTTTGTCCCTTCGTCGCCATGGTGACCACGGAGGCCTCTCAGATTGGGGGGGGGGGGCATTATCTTGGCAGGACAGTCCAAGGCACGTGGCAAGATCACGAGGTACATCTGCACATCAATGTTTTAGAGCTGAGAGCGGTGCTATTGGCGTTGCGGGCACTTCAGAGCTCTCTTCCTCTGGGAACAATTGCAATTCACTTGGACAACTTGTCCGTTCTGTGGTACTTAAGCAAGGAGGAACCAGATCTTACCCCCTGTGCAAAGAGGCCATGTGAGTGTGGCATTGGGCAGTGTCTTGCCAACGGTTTCTAGTGGCAACGTACATTCCTGGGAAGGCCAGTGTGATAGACAGGCTGAGCAGAGCTATTCTGATGCCTTACGAGTGGTCCCTGAACCTTCTGGTTGCAGAACAGATTTTCAACAGGTGGGGTCAGCCTTGCTGCAATCTTTTTGCCAGTCCCCTCAGTGCCAAATGCAGCAGCTACTTCACCCTGATCCCCCCATAGGGGGAGTCACCCAGGGACGCTCTAGTCCACGATTGGCCCTCTGGTCTGCTCTATGCTTTCCCTCAGTTTCCTCTGTTACCAAGAGTGATTCAGAAAGCCATATCCTTGGGAAGCAAGATGATTCTAAGTGCCCCACACTAGCCTCGCCAAGTCTGGTTCTCCTCCATCAATTCGCGGTGGACAGTCCTTGGACTCTGGACCCAGTACCAGACCTACTGACGCACATGTCGGGGCAGTTCCATCCCTCCCTGCGGACCCTCAGGTTGTGACAACCTGGCTACTCCACTTCCGTCGTTAGTCAGACTTCATCGTTTTTCGCCTGAGGTGGTTCACATTTTATCCTCTTCCCATAAGTCTTCCACCAGGAAGATTTATTCCAGCAAATGGAAGAGATTTTCCATTTGGGCTCAGGCCCAAGGACTTGACCCTTACACAGCCCCAATTCCTGCTGTTTTGGATTTTCTGTCCATGCTCTTTCAACAGGGTTCCGCCCCTGCTACCATTAAAGTGCAGCTGGCTGCTATTTCGAATTTGCGTACCTCCTACGAGCCTTCCCTTATGGCACATAAACTCTGTAAGGCCTTTCTGAAGGGCACCTTGTTACTCCGGCCTCCCGTGCCAGAACCTATCATGCCCTGGGATCTAAACTTTGTTTTGCAAGCCCTGACTTCCCCACCTTTCGAACCAGCTGTCTCATGTGACTTAAAGTTCCTGTCTCGGAAGACTGCTTTCTTGATAGCCATCACATCAGCTAGACTAGTGTCAGAGATTCAAGCTTTGTCCATCAAACCCCCTTATTTAATCTTCCATAAGGACAGGGTTTCTCTTAGACCTAATCCGTTCTTTCTTCCTAAAGTTACATCTACTGTTAATCTCAACCAGTCTGTTGAGCTACCAGTTTTCTTCCCTCAATTCTCGAACAAAGCAGAGTTTAGATTTCATCAATTGGACGTGCACAGGCAGTTACGATTCTACTTAGACAGGACCAATTGTTTGTGTCTTTTTCAGAAAGTAGAGCGGGATTCCCCCATTTCCAAGGTTACAATCTCCAGATGGATTTCAAGTTGTATTTCCTTTATTTACTCCTCTGCTGGCAAAGATCTACCATTCCCAGTCAAGGCTCACTCTACCAGGGCTGTTTCTGCGTCAATAGCTTACCATGCCAGACTTTCTTTGGATGATATTTGTGCTGCAGCCATGTGGGCTTCCCCACACACCTTTATTACTCATTACAAATTGGACGTGGCTTCTAGGGGCCGGGCTTCCTTTGGTTCCACAGTCCTCAGGAGTATCTTCCTTTGAGCCTCCCAGGATAGAGGTGCTAGGGACGCTGTCCCGTGAGTAAGAATGTAGGCGAGATTGGACTACATAAACATCAAGAAGTTATGTACTCACCATAACGTTCGATGTATGTAGTCCATATCGCCTCACATTCTTTACGTACCCTCCCACCTGCCCCCTTCCTGGAGGATTTGGAGGCTGAAATTGGCGTTTGAGTACCCTTCAATGGCAGTTGTTTTTTTCTTGTTCCCCTTGATAGAGTTCTATTGTAGTGGGTTGTTGTTATGCATGAGGTGCGATTGTGGTTTTGCAGAAAACTAGATCTGGGGCTATGGAGCAGTGCAACATGGGATACCTGTTTAACCCAGCCAATTAGAGACTTCGTGCTAGAAAATAAAAGTTGGCCGAGTCAGAGCCGATATTTGGCTCCGAACCCATGAGTAAGAATGTGAGGCGAGATGGACTACATACATCGAACGTTATGGTGAGTACATAACTTCTTGTTTTGGATAGTTAGTGCCCTGTTTGCCAAGTTGTTTTGTGTGGGCCTTTAGCCCTATTTAGACTTATTAATCTTTTTCTAATAGTCAGGGTTTTTCTCTGTGGGCCTCTTTAGCCCTGTATTTGTAAACTATAGTTAATTGTTATAGATTGTACCTGGATTGGGCTTAGTTGCTTTGTGGGTCTTTACAAGTAAAGTAGGGCCTTTACTGTCTTAGTTTTTGCAGTATACTGGTTTGTTTTACCTTAACTATGTCGGATGACAAGTAAAAATACCACCCTAAATCGGAATTCAAGAAATGCCCAGATTGTGGTGAGAAAATGTCTGTCACTGACGAACACATTCAATGTGTCTACTGTCTGGGGGCTAAACACCTCCAAGACACTTGCAGCATTTGCCATTCCTTTTCTTCAAGAGTCCTCTTGGAGAGAAGGAGGAAGCTAATAGACAGGTGATTACTACAGCATTCCTTTTCTGAGGTGTTGAGTAGCCATGAGGGTACTAGCACGTCCTCCAAATCCTCAAAATCCACAAAATCTTCAGATCCCAAAGTGGCAAAAAGGGCAAAAACTTCAGAGAGTTGGGTCATCAGTTCCACAGACCTCAGAACCGAGTGTACCTTTGATTCGGAGCCAGCTCTCAGTATTGGAGCCGGTCTTTGAAGTTCCCTCTTCTCCTCTGCTCCAGTCAGCACCTTCGGTGCATTCATCTAAGTCCTCAGTCAGCCTTTCAGATTTGGACATGGATCAGTTAGTGCAGAAGCTTTTACAGGCACCAGGACTTGCCAAATTGTTGTCGGCCCCGACCAGCTCGTCGGTGCCGAAGACCATGGAACCGGATTTGTCTACTCCTCCTCTGAGCCGTACTGGACTCTTGGAGCCGAAGGAAACTGAACCAATAATTGTCGAACCCTTGAAGCCGATACCTGCACTGGTGTTATCGGCTCCATCTACTCGGATGTCCTCGGCACCAACCGAGGACTCTAGGAGCCGACACTCTCCCATTGGGTCCGGGGAGGATAGTCGAAATGATTTGTCATTGCCGACTCTTCCTCTCTGGGCTTAGCACCTACCTCGGGCTCGGAGCCCAAGGTTTTGGTGCGGGAGGATCGGACAGTACTCTCAGGTCCATCCACTCCTCATCAGAGCCATGGTGCCTTTGATGCTATGAGGAGAGTTTCGTCTCCAAAGACAACGTCAGCATCTGTTCGGCCTTCCCTCTCCCCTCAAGCTCCTGTGTCTGCTTCGTCTACCGGTCCCCCTAAGCGTAGAGACCCTGAGCCTCAAGTACCCCCACAGGGCGTTCCCTGCTCTTCTCAGACCTCCCCAGATCCCCCCACTGAGGAGGTGCCCAGGAAGAGACTGTGCAAGAGGAGGCACTTAGACTCCCCACAGGAGTCTTTGACATCTGACATGGACTTGGATGAGTCATAAGGGTCCCCTCGATCCCCCTCTGAGGATATCTCTTTTGCAGAGATACTAGAGATCCTTAGTCAGAGGGGCGATTGGCAGTCCAAGACCCCCACTGAGGATGAGTCCGTGCTCTTGAAGGCTTTTGGGTCTCAACCTTCCACTTCTTGGGTGTCTCCGCCTTACAACGAGCTCATGGAACTGATCTCTCGTAAGGCGTGGTAGTTACTGGAGGCCATGGAACCTGTTCCTCGCAAGCCCAATAAATTCATGTCTGCCCCAGTGGACAAGCCATTTTTGACAAAGGGAGTGCCTGTTGATGCCATGGTGGTAGTTGCAGCCACCAAAAAGGAAGTGTCTGAGACATCCACATCTATCTATCCTCGTAACAGAGATTCTAGGGTCATGGATAGATCTGGGAAACGCATGTTTAGTTCAGAGACTTTTTCTCTGCGATCACTGAACTACTAAACCCATTTTACGAGACTACAAAGAGATCTCCTGAAAGGGGTAGGAGATACTCTCCAGGGTACAGTAGCTGCAGGGGTGGCCGACAAAGTCATCGCCCAGCTTGCTACCCTAAACTCAGTGGTAAACTCGTCCATGCGTCTCATATCCTATGCAGCTGATGGTTCGAGTAGAGTCACTAGTTCGGGCATTGCTCTTTGAAGACAAGCCTGGATTTGTCTCTGTTCCTTTGCGGAACCCTTTAAGTCTTCCTTTATCAACACCCCATTCGATGGCTCATCACTGTTTGTGCCTAAAGTAAAGGAAACTTTAACCAGGTGTAAGCAGAAAGGCAAGACCTTATCTGCCATTGGAGTCCGTTTTTCTACTCCTACTCGGCCCTACCCCAAGGGCCCTAGGGGAGTGAAAATGTGGTTCCGAAAAGCACAGGGAGCCTTTCAGGACACACGTGGAGAAACCCCCTCTAGAGGCAGAGGAGGGGGTTATAACGGAAGACGCCGCCCCAGCGGCAGAGGGGGTCTGCAGCAACAGGGTGATGGGGGGTCAGTTCTCCGGTCAACCCTACCAGCGCCCCTGAAAGGTGGCCCGACTGTTCGGCTGTGGAGGCAGTCGGGGGTCGCTTGTCTTTGTACCCAGAAGCCTGGCTAAACATAACATCAGATATATGGGTACAAAGCATCATTTCCAGAGGATATTTCAGAACGTTCTCTTCCCCTCCCATTCCTGTAAACAGAATCCCAGATGTTCCACCCAATCTCAGGGAACAAGCAATCGTAGAGGCCACAGATTGCTAGAAAAAAGTCATCCAACCAGTCCCAGCAGACCAAGTTGGATTCGGAACTTACTCAAGATTTTTTTGGTACCAAAGAAAACAGGGGACTGGAGACCTATGTTGGACCCGACTTGACCAGTTCGTAAAGAAAGAGAAGTTCCGAATGGTCACGCTTCAGTCCATTCTTCCCTTCCTAGGGAAAGGCAATTGGATGTTCTCCATAGATCTCAAGGACGTGTACTATCACATAAAGATGAACAGACACTCCAGAAATCATCTGCGTTTCCGGCTGGGAGCCAGTCATTACCAGTTTTGAGCCCTGCCCTTTGGTCTCACTACAGCCCCCAGAGTGTTCACCAAATGCATGGCAGTGGTCACGGCTCACCTGAGACGTCTAGGATTCCAGGTGTTTCCATACCTAGACGATTGGCTCCTCACTGCTACCACCAGACATCAATTGACTCAGGCAACACAATGCACACTGACACTCTGCCATCAATTAGGCATTACAATCAACTTCGAAAAGTTTGCCTTATTGCCATCACAGCATACTGTCTTTATAGGAACAGAGTTAGATACCTCAACTACCACTCTGTCTTCCTATCGAAAGAGTCTCACTTCTCCACCAACACGTCAGCTCACTGGTGTCAAAGAACAAAGCTTCAGCAGCAGAGGTCTTGAAGGTGCTAGGTTTGATGGCGGCAACAATCCTGGCTATACCACTCGCAAGGATGCATATGCGAATTCTTCAATGGCTCCTCTTTGCTCAGTGGTCATACCAGAAACTACTGATGCACCACATGATTCTCATCATGGATTCTTGCAAGAGAGACCTTCAGTGGTGGGTGATGTCTCTTCATGTCACAATCAGAAGACCCTTTGTTCTCCCCCCAAGTAGCCACTGTGACTACGGATGCTTCCCTGATAGGGTGGGGGGGCATTTTCAGGGAAAGACTGCCCAATGCACATGGACAGATCAAGAATCACATCTGCACATCAATATTCTAGAGCTGAGAGCGGTATTTCTGGCGTTGCAGTACTTTCAGGACTCTCTCCCTCTAGGAACTATTGCAATTCAGACGGACAACATGTCAGTAGTCTGGTACTTGAACAAGCAAGGCGGAACCAAGTATTACACCCTTTGTCGAGAAGCCCTCAGGATCTGGCAATGGGCTGTGTCATCCCAGCGTTTTCTGTTAGCAACGCACATCCTGGGGAAATCCAACGTGATAGTGGACAAGCTAAGCAGGGCGATATTGCTCCCTCACGAGTGGTCTCTCAAACAACAGGTTGCGGAGTTGATTTTCTGAAAATGGGGCCAGCCTTGCTGCATCCTCTTTCCCAGCCACATCATTTCAAAATGCAGAAGCTACTTTGCCCTAATACTACCTCCCGGTCATCCCCCGAGAGATGCATATTTACACGATTGGCCCCCGGGTCTCCTTTATGTATTTCCACCCTTCCCATTGTTACGCAGATTTTTACAGAAAGCAAAATCGCTGGGAAAAACTGTTATTCTTATAGCCCCTTACTGGCCTTGACAGATTTGGTTCCTGTTTCTCCACCATCTGTTGGAAGATCCATGGATCCTGGACCCAGTTCTGGACCTTCTGACGCACCTGTCAGGGGACCTCCATCCTTCACTGCAGTCCCTGAAACTGACTGCTTGGCTAATCCACTTCCCCTAATTGCCAGGCTTCATTCAGTTTCAGAAGATACAAGACAAATTATCTTGTCTTCTCACAAGCCATCTACCAGGAAATTATATGGCAATAAATGGAAAAGGTTCTCAATTTGGGCCAACACGCAGAAAATCAACCCTTTCCGAGCTTCGCTATCATCTATTTTAGAATTCTTGACAAAGATTTTTAAGGAAGGGGCAGCAGCTGCTACAGTTCGAGTCCAGTTAGCTGCCATCTGAAAGTTTCACCTTGGGTTTGGTGGCTCAAATGTTATGGGCCATAAATTATCTGACTTTTCTTAAAGGTGTTCTTCACATGAGACCACCTATCAAAATTCCCTATTCTCCCTGGAATTTAAACTTTATGCTGTCTCAAATTATTCTTCCCCCTTTTGAACCAGCATCATCTTGTGATCTCAAATATTTATCCTGGAAAACTATTTTTCTAGTGGCCATTACTTCTGCCCGCAGAGTGTCAGAACTTCAAGAATTATCTATCAGACCACCTTACATGATTTTCCATGCTGATAGAGTATCTCTCAGAACAAACCCCTCATTTTTACCTAAAGTCTGTTCTGAATCAAATATCAATCAGGTCATTGAGCTGCCAGTCTTATTTCCCCAACCACTCTAACAAATTGGAGTACATGCTGCACAAACTTGATGTTCACAGCTCAGATTTTATCTTGACAGAACTAAGGATATTAGAAAATCAGATCAACTTTTTGTATCCTTCCCAGCAGCCAGAAAAGGCAATCCAGTGGATAAAACAACCATATCTAAATGGTTATCAGATTGTATATCCTTTGTTTATGAGAATGCAAGCATGCCATTGACACACACACCTAAGGCTCATTTTAAGGCTCATTCTACCAGAGCCGTCTCTACGTCTTCTGCTTTTCAAGCTAAATTGCCCCTTGACAATATTTGTGCTGCAGCCACTTGGTCTAAGCCTCATACCTTTATCATGCATTACAAAGTAGATAAAGCTTCCGGGGACAGGTCTTCCTTTGGTTCCACGGTACTGAAGAACATACTTCCATGAGCTACCCAAGGTTGAGGGTGCTAGGGACGCTAACCATCAGTGAGAATAAACAGAGAGATTTAACAACTTCACTTAAAGAATTTATGTACTTACCATAACGTTCCATGTGAGTTGTTTATTTCGCCTTTATTCTCGCGTCTCTACCTCCTTCCCCCTCATGGCTGACTGTTGACTTAGAGGCTAGTACCATCCTGGTTATTCAATATTTCTTCTTTCCCTTCGGGAAGTGTTTCTTGGTAGAAATAAATAAAAGGGTAGATATATATATATATATATATATATATATATCTACACTGTTACTCACAGCAAACAAGATCTGAGGTAATTCCAGCAGTGCATTGTGGGATAAGGGGCTTGGTCTCAAGCTACTGGCAAACCTTGAGCTTTGCTATCGGATCCTCGGCTCCGAACCCATCAGTGAGAATAAAGGCGAGATAAACAACTCACATGGAATGTTATGTTAAGTACATAACTTCTTTTTTTTTTTCATCTCTGTGTTGTTTATACTTGATACACTAAGGGACCTAATTGTTTTAAAACACAGAATGTACCCTGCCATTTGATCTAGGGTTCTGTCTGGATGAAGCGTTTAATCTTAACTTTTTGTTTGTTTTTTTCAAATTAACTTTTTCCCTCATTTGCTGAAGGTTTATACATTTTGATTGCTGCAAACATGCTACCTTCAGTTAATGAATCTCTCTTAGCCATGCTTGGTATTGGGCTACTGTAATATCTGGTCCCTCTGTGTAGTTGGCAGGAGTAAAAGGGAAATGTAATGGCATGGTTCTTCCTGTGAAAAGCTCATAGGGTGAGATACTTGTCTTAGCATTACGTGACCCTTATGCTTATGAGAATAGCAGGGAGATGTCCTACCCATTTTGTGCCCTTTTCTATGCATTGTTTTTAGTCTCTTTGATGGTTCTATTTATACATTCTGCTATACTATTCAGTTGAAGCTGGTAAGGTACATGAAATCTGTGTTGTATACTAAGGAAATTGCACATTCCTTTCATCACATGATGGGTGAATTCCCAACCTTTGTAAGAGTCAGAGACCATGACCAGAGTGAAAAGATGTGAGCCCATTGTGCTGATACAGTTGTTTTTACAGTGCATATTTTGGTGGGCATTGCTTCTTCGCATTTAGTAGCATCATCTACTATTACTAGTAAATGTATCTCCCTTTTGCAGATGGTAATGGTCCTGTATAATCAATTTGAACACTATACTAGGGTCCTTCTGTAACTCTGTGTAACTGTGGTTTCTTGATTACTGGCTTTATTTACAAGCATACACTGCATTCTTCATCTGTATGTTCGCAGAGAGAGTTTAACCTGGGGTTCCAAATGTTGTTTTATTATAAGCCATAGCTGCTTATGTCATAGCATTTCATGATTAAACTTTAATAACTGTTTAACCAGTTATTTGGTATATATGGTAAATTTTGTCCATTTTGAGTTGTAAATATGAAAATTTCAGTTCCTGAGCCTAAAGGCTGTAATGTATATTAAGCTAGATTTTCAGCTTCTCCTTTCTCTTTTTGGATTTACGTGAAATCTTGTATGTCACCTGGTTTACTGTCCAATTCCATGGTCACAGTGTGTGTAACTATAGGTTCTGATCACAGAAAAAAAATCCATTTTCCTGCTTGTTTTAGTTGCTGTGTCTGCAATGGTATTACCTCTAAAGTGTTCATTGTTTCCTTTACTTTGTATATACTCCATTTTCCAGGATTGCTGTACTCCATGGAACAGACTTGATTTAATGCTTGTTCATGTTACAAGAGCTTTGGTGTTGCTATCCAATAATCCCC